>NC_143153.1:5874104-6174104 GCF_041381405.1 Jatropha curcas | reverse complement strand
TATTATAATTTTGTTCTCAGATCTAGTTTTAAGTTATCGTTATCACCATTATAGTGATTTTATTTAACGTCTTTTATTATTTGAATAGTTATGTAAAAAAAATTGTAGATCTCCTCTCCAAAGGAAGAAATTTGAAGGTAATCAAATCAGACTTGTAAAAAGACCATGGAGTCGAACAGTAGCTATGAATAGTCAACAAGTGGAGCAAGCGATCGTCTATGGTACAAATATTATATTCTGTCAACTCGATTAGATATTTCAAATCGAGATTGTGTTTTTTTATTCTTTATATAAGTGGTTTATTATTAGGCTTCTTATACAAAAATATAAAAATATTAATTTGTATTTCATATATGTATACAGTTTTCAATTAATGAAATTCTAGTTTGATTTTTCTAAAAAAAATTAAAAATTTCAACTTTTAAATTTTAGAATATAATTTTTAATGTTACCAAAGACCAACTTAGTTTATATTAATTCTTTTTCTAATGTTCCGTCGTCCAATTGTGAACTTACTCTATCCTATAATTGTTAATGTACTTTGGTCTAGACATATGTAGTAAGAAAATTCACAAACATAAAAAGTGATTAAAGAAAAAAATAATAAAAAATATGCAACAAAAAGTTTTCAGCCTATAAAAGTAAAATTAAAAAATTAGTTGATAATAATGAAACAAAATAATAAAAAATTAAAATTTGATTTAAAATAAAAATCTTAATTAAATATGCTTACAAGCATTAAGGGTATACGCATAAAAAAAAAAAAAAATTTTTTTTCATCCACTTATAATTAATAGCTAATAAAAATAAATTAAAAGTGTAAAACATTAGCTAACACTTTTTTCACACCATTATTCAGTTGTGTTAAAGGTCGCAGTAATTACTGGCCTAATATTACTGCATTTGGATTTTACTGCCATTATGTAAATGAGGTCAATATCAGAAAGTTAAATACGTTAATTTGAATATTATAAGTTGGACTTTTTATATGTATAAAAATGAGCTTATCTTAAAATTATATTAAGAAAATTCAAAACACGTTAAACAATAATTATATTAAAATAATTTTAAATTAATTATTTCAATATAAAGTCAAGTTTATAGAACTTCCATCTTTATTCTTATTATAATTTTAAATTTAATTATTGCAAAATTATTATTATATAAAGTCAAACTTATATTTTTATATATATTTTTAAAATATACTACCAGTCTTGACCTTTGATAATTTCCAGAAAAATAATTGCAAAACAGATTCTAATATTATCAGACTTTTCTTGTATTTTTTTTTTTCACAGAAAATACCTTGTTATATAAAAAGGTAGTATATAAAATCATTGCTCTCTTCAAATTTCTCAATTAAAATCCTAACCACCAAATGAGCCCAATACATTGTCATTTTGAGTGTTTTATCTACCAATAATGTGCCAATATTACACTTTTTTATATTTAAATAAAAATATTTATGTGAATTTTATAAATAAAATTTTTTAGAATTCAATAATTGGATAAAAATATAAATCTGAATTCGTGAATACCAAAAAAAATAAGATTTAATTTCAAACTCTTGCATGGTCTTTGCACTTGAACTTATACCATATTCAAAAAAATATACTTGATTTGACTTTCTGATTTTAAAAATATACATGTAATTATTATATGGTTAAGAATATTTTAGAAAAGAAATTGCAAATACTTTCTTTTAGAAAAGAAAAATAGAAACTGCCGTGTTCATCTCCTCTTTTTCCTCCTTTTTTTCTTTTTATTATCTCTTTGTGGGTGTCACCGATGAGAAACTCTTCCTTTATTTTTCTTTCAAATTTTTTTTTCTTTTTCTTTTTTTTTTTTCTCTTTTTGGATGCCCACAAGTGAGAAAGTGGATACTCCTCTTTTTTTTTTTTTTAAATATTTTTTAGTATCTTTTTAAATAATTTCCAAATTTATTCTAGAATCGAGATTTAGTTTTCTCAAATGTATTGCTTTTGATAGATTCTGAGTTTTGTTCTCCTGTGAAGGGATTTTGTTATGTGTTTGACTCCTTTCATAGATGTGTTCATTCCTATTTTGGAAAAGTTTTTGTGTTTTATTGATTGAATTTTTTTTTTTTTTTTTTTTTTTGTCTGTGTTAGGTAAAAGTGTGTATAAGACATAAATCTTTTCTTAGTTAAGAGATCTGAGTTAAGAGTTAATTTGATAGGAAGACTAAGAAATTGAACAGTGCTGTATCGTCTCAATAAGACACTTTAAATTATCAATTAGATTACTTTTTATGTAGATGATTGATTCCATTTATATAAAAATATAATCCTTTGATTTGTAAGTCATTCTTATATGGTTCCTAGTTTCTAATTAATGAAATACCTACTTCAGTTTTTCTAAGTCATTCTTGCACGGTTCTTAATTAATGAAATACATATATCATTTTTTCTAAGAAAAGGAAAATATCACTATAATTTGGGACAAATGGAAAAAATGAATTGATTTACGATGGAGAGATTATTTATTTTGACTTAATTATCTTACTAGTAAAAATAAAATTATATTCTAATAATGGCTTCAAATAAACTTTCTAATCACTTAATCACAAAGAGATCAATATTGCTTGGCTTCAAAGCCAAGTAGAGAATTCATATGTCTTGTTAAAATCAACTTACAACATAAGAGGCACATATTACAATTTATTACTTTAGAATGTTTAGAAGGAGATAGAACCCATGATCTTTTTTATCATGGATGTCTCATCTTAGGCATCTAGACTATGAGCCATGGGCTTTTATCACATTTTGCTTTCTTATACCCTAGCATTCTCACAAGACCATTGACCCCACAATTTTTTTTTAAAAAATTACATATCTCTTTGCATATAAAATTTAAAAACAAAAATACAAATACAGCAAAGAAAAAAATTGTTATTTGAAAATGAAACTTTTCTAGGTTTCTATAAAAATAAATCTAACAAAAAAATTCTTTTGAATTCAACCTTTATTTGATAAAAGCAATTATTTTAATAATTGCTAACTATAATACTACCTATTAGTTATTTAACTAACGTCATATGTATTAGTCTAAATACTACACTACCAAACATTATAATTAACAGAGGTAGCGTTTTGACTAGAGATATAATCACTAAAATTAGTTGTTTTAATAGGTGTCAGCTGTTATAGTAGCCAACATCATAGATTAAATGAATAAAGTTTTGTTCACCTAAATGTTAAACACTATATAAATTTTATATTACCAAACAATACAACTAATAGAGACAGTGTCTTGATCTTAATTAAAACGTAAAGCTACGTGAAAAACTATTGTCGAATAGGTCAAAACTCTAAATGCTACCTAAAAAGTTATTGCTCAACATCACTTTTATACTTTAAATTTCTTTTTCAGATAATTATTTGATCTTGATAAAATTACAAAAATATAACAATTACAACGAATTTTTTATAAAAGTGGGTTTTTGCACTCAACAACCAACCAAACAAACAAATCCCAAACTTCATTTTCATATCCGCCAAACTACCACTCAAAATTACCTTTCCTTCAAAGCTAAGCAGAAGAAAAAAAAAAGAAATCAAATGCCATATTCATGATCATAGCCATAATGACCCATCACACATTCTCACTAAAACAAAAGGGAAAAAAAAAAAAAAAAAAGTCATTTACCAAATTTATAAACATTAACAAAAGCTTGTATCATATCCTCTTTCAACCCAATTCTATTCTTCATTCTCTCTTTTTCTTCTTCCTCTTCTTCTACCACTATGTCTCTCATCTTCCTCTTCTTCCTTCTCATTCTCCAATTCCACCATGCAATTTCTTCCCATTGCACAACAATCGCATCTTCTAAATCCTTTGAAAAATGCATGCAACTCCCTACTCAACAAGCTTCAATGGCATGGACATTTCACACCTATAATTACACTTTAGACCTTGTATTTTTTGGCACTTTCATTTCCCCCTCCGGTTGGGTTGGATTTGGAATAAACCCAACCTCTCCAGAAATGGCAGGCACGCGCGCCTTAATCGCGTTTCCAGATCCCAATACAGGCCAGTTAGTTTTATTACCTTATATTTTAGACCCAACTGTGAAATTACAGAAATCACCCCTTCTTTCTCGCCCTTTAGATGTCCACCTTGTTTCTTCCTCTGCTGCTCTATACGGCGGCAAAATGGCCACGATACATAACGGCGCCGCTATCCAAATATATGCTACACTAAAACTACAACCAAACAACACCAAAATTCATTTTGTATGGAACCGCGGATTATACGTCCAAGGTTATTCTCCAACAATCCATCCAACCAGTTCAAATGATTTATCTTCCATTACTACTGTTGATGTATTGTCTGGTTTTACTGCTGCTCAAAACGACAACAGAAAAACGTTGAAAATAGCACATGGGTTCATAAACGCACTGTCGTTCGGTGTGTTATTGCCAACTGGGGCTGTTACTGCTAGATATTTGAGACATATACAATCAATTGGGCCGGCTTGGTTTTACGCGCATGCAGGAATTCAAATGAGTGGGTTCTTTTTAGGGACAATGGGCTTTGCTATTGGGCTTAGGCTTGGAGAATTATCAAAAGGTATTGTCTATAGTATGCATAGAAAGCTTGGATTTGCGGTGTTTTGTTTGGGATCTTTGCAAACCCTGGCATTGTTACTTAGGCCTAAAACGACAAATAGATATAGGAAGTACTGGAAATCTTACCATCATTTTGTAGGGTATGCATGTGTCGTTTTAGGAATTGTTAATGTTTTTCAAGGATTTGAAGTCATGGGAGCAGGTAGGTCTTATGCTAAATTGGTGTATTGTTTGTGCATTTCTACATTGATGGGTGCTTGTATAGCTTTGGAGGTGAATTCTTGGGTTATTTTTTGTAGAAAATCTAAAGAAGAGAAATTGAGAAGAGAAGGACTAATTGCTGGGTCTGATAAAGGAAGTGGAATTCATAGTTGAAAAAATTCATGAATATTGGAGTTTTTTTGTGTATTTTGAAATTATCGAGGATTTGTATTTTGAATATTATATTATATTATATATGTATATTCTTTTGTGGAATAGAAATTTTCATATTTTAATTGAATTCCGAGAATTATTATTATTTAAATTTAAAAATAAATAAAAATGTCAAGATTGGGATTAGAACCCATGGTCCCAAAAAAAATGTCAAGAATGGGATTCGAACCCATGCCCTTTCGGACCAGTACCTGAAACTGGCGCCTTAGACCAACTCGGCCATCTTGACATTTATTGATTTATTTTTACCAAGACCTTATTTAAACAAAGATATCCCATCGTAATTAATTTAGTTCATGGATGAAGACATGAATCTGATTTAGACAAATACAATACTCATTTCATAGCAGTTTAAGTCTCTTTCCTATCATTTTACTTGTCACTTTGATCCCAACGGTAGCAAATTGGCAAAGCTTTTGTACGTATAACTCGAAATATGTGGAAGGATTTAACTTTTTGCTCATGATTTAACATGCAAACAATAAGATTTTTCCAAATCAAAGATGTTGAATTATCTTTCTCACTTTTATAAGGATTGAAAGCTTCGGATTCGATTCCTTTTGATTATAAAAGTTTTTACCAATTTGATGAGCATTATTTCAAATGAAAAGTTATTGTACTATGTAACTCATAATATTATTTTTATCTGAAATTGACTTGTCTAAACTTAGTCAAGTAGACTATTTTCCTTAATTTGGTTCATAAGCAAAGTCATACATACAGCATAGGCAAGTCAATTCTTTTCGGTCTATTTCCCCTTCAATGATTTGGGGTGGGCGGAGAAGAAAGAGGCAAGAGGTTCCCAGTCATTTATTTTAGCTTTAAGTTCATTATATATATATATAACCTTATTCTAACTATCAATAAGCTACTTTCTCACAACAGCGTATGGAAAGAAGATCATAGGATTTTAGTTCATTGCAAGTTACTAAAGATTAGCAATGGAGGTGAAATTGCTATGTATATCCTTAAACATAAAATTATAAATTCAAAAATTCATAAAATTTAAAATTAAAGATTTTTGCCTTTTTTTTTTTTTTTTTTGAAGTTAAAATGAGAATACTTATTACGAAATCAAGAAATCAAGTAGAACAGGGGTGGTATAGAATCCCAAACCCCCAAGCCTGCTTCGAAATGTGTTCCAACTGCTAACGTATGTGCAGCCACATTCGCAGACCTATAAATAAAATTACATTTTGCAACTAATATCTCAGACAGAAGAGATTTGCAGTCCTGAATTATCAAACCAAAAGCAAACGAATCATCCATAGTATCATTGTTGATGGCATTGGCAACTAACAAAGAATCACATTCCAACAAAATATAATTTCAGCCTTGTTCCTTGATCCAGCTCAAAGCTTCTCTCACGGCTATGGCCTCTGCCACCTTAGCACTGAAAAAGCCCGAAAATCTCCATGCTTCGATAGCAATAAACTCAGAGGCTTAATTCCTAAGTACTGTTCCAATAGCCACATAACCAGTAGCCACTTCAGTTGAAACATTTGTGTTCACTTTTAACCAATTAAACGGTGGTGGACTCCATGTAAGCTCATAGGTTACTGTAGAAGGAATTGCCGAACCATAAAGCTTAGCTTCCTTCCATGCATGCCAAACACCCGTAGCTAGCAAAAGTACCGCTCCTGGATTCCTGCTTCTTTGACGCCATACCATATCATTCCTGTTGACCCATAATGCCCAACAAACCATAGAAACATAACCCAAGTTCTCCAAAGTCAAGGACGACGAGGCTTGCTGAAACCACTCCCCAAAAGACATAGCTGAAGACCACCTAAACCCAAGATAGGAAAGAGTCCAAACCTGTCTTGGAAAAGGGCAGTTGACAAGAATATAAAGATTAGTTTCAGAGTGTCCAAGACATAGAGGGCAAATATCTTGAATTTCCACCTTCCTAGAACATAAATTCCTCCTACAAGGTAGAACATCACAAACGGCACGTCAAATGAAATTAACAGCTTTGGGTGGAATCTTCATCTTCCACAGCCGAGCCCAACTTATAGCAGACATAAATTGTGACTCAATAGGATTATTCAGAAGTAACCTGTAAGCACTCTTGACTGTGTATGTGCCTTTCGTGTCAAATTTCCAACAAACCCCTTCATCTCCCATCTAATTACTCAAAGGAATAAAGAGAATACATGCAACATCTCTTTCATTGAATAATCTCCTAATCCACTCGACATCTCATCTTCTTTGCACAATAAGATCCGAAACCAGGAAAGCAGTACTGTCTTGTGGTCTAGGAGTTTAGATGAAAGAACACTCTTCATCAGACAGCCAAGGAGAATCCTAAATAAATATATTGGAACCATTACCAACACGCAAATATAATCCCCTTTGAATCAAACTCTTAGACTCCCAAATGCTTCACCAAACATAGCTCGGATTTGCGCCGAGATCAGCTTCTAGAAAACTACGATTCGGAAAGTACTTTGCTTTCAAAACACATGCTGCAAATGAATCCAGGCTTGCCATGAGTTTCCAGCCCTGTTTACCCAGAAGAGCTATATTAAATTCGTGAAGTTTTCGAAATCCAAGCCCTCCGAACAACTTTAGAATAGCCATTTTGTTCCAGCAAGCCAATAAATGCCCTGAGAATAATTTCGCCCACTTTCCCACCAGAATCGAGTCATGATACGTTCCAATTCTGTACACAAAGTCTTGGGTAACAAGAAAAAACTCATAAGATAGTTAGATAAAGCCTGAAGAACCATTTTTAACAGGATTTCTCTTCCCGTACGGGAAAGAGACTTGAACTCCCACGAGTTTAAACACTTCCACATCCGGTCCTTAATGTAATGAAAAACCTCCTTCTTATTCCGCCCTATATATGACGGTAAACCCAAGTAAGTACCTAATGTATCCTTCTCCGTAACCTATAGTAAGGAGCATATTTGATTTTTGGAGTGCCGAGGGGTATTAGCACTAAAAGTAATGGAAGACTTGTTTAAATTTATCTGTTGCCCTGATTCTGCCTCATACGTAGCTAAAATATGTTTGAGAGATTGTGATTCCTGAACCGAAGCCTTTAAAAACACCAAACTTTCATCAGCAAAAAATAGATGAGAAATTAGTGGTCCACCCCGCATACCCAAAAACCACTCAGATCACCATTCTGAATAGACATCCGAATCATGTTTGATAAGCATTCAACACAGATGATGAACAAGTACTGGGATAAAGGTTCTCCCTGTCGCAAACCCCGAGTGGGGATAATGGGCCCAAGCTCTTTACTATTCTGCAAAATCCAGTACTTGACCGAAGTTAGACTAGACATGATAAGATTAATCCATATATCATTAAAACCCAATTTAGCTAGCATCTGGTGAAGAAAGGACCACTTCATTTTGTCATATGCTTTGCTGATGTCCATTTTGACAGTTGCAGAAAAATCAAAACCCCTAGTCTTCCTGTGAAATGCATGTGAAGCTTCAAAGCCAACAATACAATTATCCTGAATATTCCTGCGAAGAATATTGCGAAGACGATTTGCAAGCATCTTTGTAATGATTTTTAACAGAACATTGCAAAGGGCAGTTGGTCTCAAATCTGTCATAGATTCTGGGCATGATTTCTTAGGAATTAAAACCAATTCAGTCACATTTAGAAGATCAGGAATAGACCCGCTGTAAATTATCTCAATACAACTCTGAGCAATATCAGTACTTATGACATCTCAGTAGCCTTGGTAGAAATCAGGATTGAACCCATCAAGTCCCGGGGCTTTGTCGGCCTTCATGTCAAACACTGCTGCTCGAACATCTTCAATTGAATAAGGAGCTAACAAGAACTCATTTTGTTCCGTAGTAATTACAGGCTGATTAAAATCGAAACCAACGTAGAGGTGCAATTCTGGGAAGCAAACACATTAATAAAATAACGTACCATAAGATCCTCTAACCCGAAGTTCGAGTGACACTAGGTTCCAGATTCGTCTCGCAGAGAAGAAATCTGATTCTGTTGCTGTCGGACTGTAGCTTGTCGATGGAAGAAACGGGTATCAGCATCACCTTCTCGCAACCAGAACTCTTTGGCACGTTGTTTCCAAAAAATTTCCCTTTGTAACAATAATTCCTGATACCTGTTCTTGGCCTCCAGAAACCAGACATTATCCCCTGCAGTCGAGAACCGAACATTTCCAAAAGATTTTTGCTTTATATTTCATCAAAATTTGAGTCATTTAATATTAATTTTTCTTTTTTTTTATGAATTTCTTACTTTCCATGCAATAGTTCATATTTAATTAAAATGAGAAAATAAATTTAATAAAATAAAAAAAACTAAATTATGAAGTCCTTCAATTTTAAATTATAAAAAAATATCTCGACGTCTCTCTTATTTAACTATACATTTTTTTTCTTCTGAATTCTAATTAGAATTATTCAAAATTCAAATCGAGCATGCATTACTATTTTAATTTATTATATAAAAATAAATAATAAAAATAACTAATCGGGTTGCTCGGTTTGAACTTATAACAGTATCTGATTCCAATAAACTTAAACCTTCTCTCTTATTTCTGCTTCAACATAGTTAAAAGAACTAACAACTAAACTCCAAAATGTGCCCTAACAAGAAGCTCTGTGTCCGATGGCATTTATTATTTATAGCTCATAACCTCCAGCAGCTATTGAAATGGAGTTTGGCTATTTAGTGGTATTTTCTTCCCCATCAATCACGCATTTGCCTGTGTAGGTATGGACACAGCCTGTAAAAAGCCTAAAATTTATTGATTGCAACTTGCAATTGACCTTCAAAAGGGTCAGAAGGACCACTTTCTATTATCTATTTTTCCTCTTTTCAACTTTTGGGTCAGTAAAAAATCACACCCATTTATAAAGAGAAATTGAAGAAAATGAGTGGAGCAGGCAAAATGGTCTGCCTTTAACGTCCCTCTATCATATAAATAGAGATTCTAAATTGAATTCTGCTTGGGAGGCAACTTTCTTGCATTTGCCACTAAAATTAGGGATATGCCTCTCTTGAAGCGACCATGGAGACTAAAATTCAATAAGCCATTATATTGATACGACATTCAGTTAATGCGTTTGGATGTAAATGATTCGGGCTAGTGATATATTATTTGCAAGTTTCAGAAAAACAATAAACATCAATTTTTATTTAATTTGAGCTTAAACTCGAGTAAATGAGATCAATTTTGAGTATTATAATAATAATTAATTTTTACCAATTTGATTAAAAAATTTATATCGGAGATTAGTAGACTCTATAGACATCGTTAAAGGCTAATAAGCAACATTTAATTTTATTTTTTTAAATATAATTTTAGATATTATTAAATATTAGAAAGAGCATATAACCATTATTTACTGAACTTGAACAAAGTGGTGTGAAGGGGACATGTCATTTTTTTATATCAATCATATAAAAACATAAAAATTCCAAACAAATTATATAAAATTTATTCATGCCAATCAGGACCTAAATAAATAAAGAAAAGAAAATGAATAGATTTCATAGAATCCCTAGTTTGCAATAGCCAACTGAAGAGAACTTAAGAATTTCAGTACATTTACAAGAAATCTTTTAAAATTGAGAGATTCCAACAAGAGATTAGAATGTGGCACCAACTACCAACTATATTATGTACAGCAGACAGTGGAATCTTTCAATTCAATGGATTTCACATTTCCAAGTACCAACTATATTATTCAGTAGATTTGAACAAATGCAACAATTTTAGAAAACCCTAATCCCAAACATGTCGTAGATTGCAAGTCGTGTGAACAAGAAATCTGAAGATTGTTTGCATATACAAGTTTCAAATAGTTCATTCAACAAATGAAGTTCTCAATTGTTGCATAATATATTCTAATGGAAAAGAATCATAGTATGTGGTAACTTATTCATGGAGACCCTAGATGGGTATCCCTTCAACGTTTCACACTAGTAAAATCAACAAGAAGCTCAGGTACAATCTGCTGAAAAACAAACCCAAATAAATGGGATGAAGGGGAAAAACAAAACATACCTGGCAAGAATTCCACAAACTTCGCCAGATATCACAGGATATGGAAACCTAGAGAGGGAAAAAAATGGTCTACAACATTTTTTTTTTTTTTTTTTTTTTGTATCGCTGCCTCACCAGAGATGCATGATACATTTCTGACTATATCCCGCAAGCTGATTTTACATCTCACTCAAATACCAAAAACTGAAAAACCTAAAATTGTAACTCAGAACTCAAACCTTAAAATAAAATCCCTTATAACTTCTATCCCTAAATTTAACTGTTCAAAACAGGCATTGCAGTTAGCTCTAGATAACCAATTTTTCTTTTAACTGAAACGTATTGTGGGGGATGTGCATCATTCACAGTTCACCTGCTTTTCACCAGATTATCTTCACCTACAATATCATGATAACCAAAACGATCCTCCTAAGCAGCAATTCCTGAAGCAAATTAAGATCATGGATGAGTTAAAACATATGCACCATGAAAAGAAAAAACAACTACACTTAAAAATAAAATGCCATGATGGAGAAAAAAAAATTTATCATTCTCATGAATAACTTCAATCCAAATTCCAAGAGAGGATATTAGATCGCACATCAGCAGAAATATTGCAAGAAAAACAATTCACATCAGCAAAGATATTGGCAAAATGCAAGTCACAAAGAATTTGCTTATTTTACATTCCAACAATACAAGCAGTCACCCTGTATTAATATTAAGGATAAATTGAGCATCATGTTCAACTCTTTAAAAGATGCAACAATCATGCCAACATATAACCCTATGCTTAAGCAAAAATGCCACTTCAGAAGAAAAAAATGAGTGTTAGTTTCAACAGTTAACTGTAAACCACTGACTGCTGTTACTTTGCTATTGCAAACATAACATTGGTTAGACTACAATCCAGGGACTATGGTTTAAATTACCATCTCCTTTATCCTAATTAAACCTCCATCCATGGTCGTTTTTTCATTCTTATTAGCATTTGGTTATTTCAAAAGCTAGTAAGACCACCGCCTCACCTCTTACTATATCACAACCAATGCTTTGAAAGCATGGTCACATCGGCTCATGAATAACGGCATCTGTTGGTGTCTACTGTGTCTGCAACAAAATCTGATCAACTATATCTCACTGTACTCTCCATTAATATTTTATGTCCAAGCAAACATTTAAACCTCTACTGACTTCATGTTTTCAATTCCCGAGCTCTCTCAGAAACACAGTTATGAGAAAGCCTCCAGCAAAATAATGACAAACCCACAAAAGGTGGCAAAACAATCTAACTTTTTAGTCCATGCTTCATTGTTTGCACATTAGAGGCATCCATCCTTCAGCATCCAAGTTATACATAAGAAATTAAGTCCATACTATACATGACACCATTACCATTTAAATGAGGATTTGCATGAGCCCATTAATGAATGAATACAGGGACATTGTAATTCAAAAGCTTATTTCTTTCACAAAGCAATTTGTTCTTTGCTCAGGACCACAGCCATGACAAAGTACCTGCCTTGATTGGGAATGGATACAAAAGCACCAAATTCAAGAATAAATTTCACTCCATGGACCAGTGGAGTTGAATGAACAATCAAATAGCAGGAGAAAATGCCTCATGAAAAAATTCAAGTACAGATCCAAGGTTTGGTACATATTTTGTGTATACTCTGAACAGCTTATCATAGATAAAGTCAAATCCATATACTATCTTAACTTAAGCAACTTATTGTAAGGTCCAAACAGAACAAAAATATCTTTCCATAACACTAGCAGACCTCAGCAAGTCTGTAATATTCAAGAAACACAGCCTTTTGTTCAATAAGGTAAGTCAACCTAATGTAAGCTTCGGCATACAAGCGACAGTATAGCTAAAAAAATAAAACCTGCAACAGTTAAGATATGAATGTAATACAACAACCTACACCAAAGGGCATTACTCACTCAACTTAGTTTTATAGATCTTTACCTCTATTTGCTATCTTTATCTTCTCCTCTATTCGTTATCTTTAGGATCAAACTTTCTAGAATGCTAAACTGAAAACCTGTGTTGCATGGAAGCTTTCCTTGGCTGCCGTTTCCGCGTTTCGGAAACGCTTGGAAACTCCTCGGAAACCTTTCGGGGCCATTTCCGTAAATTGAGTAATTTGGGAACACTTTTCCCCTCTCATAAATACGTTTCCATAAACTGAAAGCTCTCAAAAACTCATTCCCCTCAATAAAATAAATACATAAATAGACACAAAGTAACAAACGTATTTTTTATGAGTATGGAACTTCTAATCTTTTTGGATATGATTAAATGTTGATTAGACTTGACTTGTTGATGAATATATTCGATGGTTTATATAATTTATTTTTTATATTTATAAATACAACCCTATATTTTTCATATTTACGCATTTCCCCCATGTTTTCATTTCCTAAAGTTTTAAAAATACTGTTTTCCCATTTCCGCGTTTCCATGCTTCTGTTTCCATGCAACATAGCTGAAAACTCAGCATATTTTATTGTTCCTAAAATAACTTCCAAGACAAAGTCAGAAAAATGTCCCACCAGGGAAGTTGGAGATTTGTTACATATTCCTACTTAAAATTATAATGCAAAACTAATGGTCTAACAACATACCAAGACATGCCAAGTGAATCACTCTCTCTCTCTCCCTCTCTCCAGTGAAAATAGTCTCATAGATAAAAGTAACAATAAAAGCATTTCTTTTTTTTTTCATACTAATATTGCATAATATTTTAAAGTTGAAAATTCTGCACACGAGTAATTAATGCAACAGCAGAGGAAATTACATGAAGAAGGAAAAAGTATAATATGTTAAATTATTGGATGAAACAGAAAAGAGAACTATTATAATAAGATGAAGGGAAAAGCAAAGAATGCAATTGATGATAAATGCTATATTTTTAGAAAATGGTAACCAGAAAAACAGAATTCAGTCTAATTACCAAAAATCAAAACCTTAGTTCAACCATTCAAGTATGGTCAAAGCTTTTCTTTTTCATGTCAATTTTTTATACACATATTTTGACATTATGGCCTATGCCTTTTTTATGTCAATTTTACACACTTCTGAATATTTGCATCAATTATAGCCACCTTAGTTGATGTAAGCATATATCAATTCCCTCTATTGCTAGAATTGCATTTTTCTTTACTTTAAAAAAAAAAGAAAAAAAAAGGTGTGTCCTTTTCTGTGGAATCGTAATGACATATATATCAATCAAAAAATAAGCAGCAGCAGCCTGCCAGTTTGCATTATGGAGTTGAACAATAATAACTAGACATGATTTCAATGGCATTTTTAAGCATTAAAATGTCACATCAGCAAATACCTGCTATTTTTGGATTAAAATATATGCCACATCAGCAACTTGAGAGAACCTAGACATGACCAGAATCAACTATGAAAAGCATTGGCCATAATAAATAATTAGACATAAGGTTTGGATTTTCTGGTCCTTAACATCATCCTCAATCAACCTTAGGTGGAAAAGAATTGAAGAGGCAAAAGAAAAGAGTTATTATGTATATCCAATCTTCATCAGTCAAGAAAACAGTTCTTGACATGCAGAAATAAGACTAAATATTTTGCATCTAAGTCTCAACAATAGCAAGCATGCAATTAGTATGAATAAATATAGCACTAACAATGAGAAATTTATTTTTGATCTTAAAACCCCACGTGAAAGAGAAAACATGTAGTGAAGTGAACTGACAAACACAGAACAATCTATGAACTGAAGTTTACAGCATTTAATATAGTTCAACAAGTTAAAAAAACACCAACATAGAATTAACAATATAATTTGATTTCTTTATCACAAGCCAATATAGAAGACAGAAAGGAACATGTATTATACTGAGAACAGAGGTCAGTCTATCTGTCCATGATTTAATTGAATGTTAATCATAAGATAAGAATAAGTTAAAAGGATGGAAAATTACCAGCCAAGAGAAGAAATTTTAAGTTTTTAGAGTTCCACTTCCATTACCAATCAATTCATCTAAATGTGCAGAAAAGAATTCCTCTTTTGACTACTATTACCTATGACATGGTCCAGAAGCTAATACAACTTCTTAAACCATAAATATCATTTACTATATGGAAGAAAAGAAATATTGAATTATCAGCATCATTATATTATATAAGAGAGGTTTATGCTCCCAGCTTTGCACCTAAGAACCAAAGGATAGTTCCAGAATCCGTTAGAACATTCGTAAACAGAAGTAAAGAGTGCAGTTGGTAGCAGCTGGTAATCCAATGCCTGTAAGGTGTTTGAAATAATGTTTTTCACTAGCATTATGAACTATTCATTTGAGCCCAGTCAACTTTCTGTTAAAATTTTTGCACCTCTAGTATTGGCAAATAATACCACACTCAAATTTCTGGATTGAAGCAACATTCTCTGTGGCTGTGCACAAATAAATTATATAACTAGATGTTGCAAAGAGATCTCCATGTCCAGCAAAATAAAGCCAGACTAATGCAATCAAAATCAGGCATGTGATAACAGCTCCCAATTTCAAATTGTTGCGATATCTATCCAAAACATGAAAGTCTTAAGTAAACATTTGTTATTTATATACACATACACATACTCCATTAAAATGACATGAGAGAAAAGAGATTAATTGCTTATCTTAATAATGGTATTGATGATTCAAATTTCAAACGACCATGATAAGCATCCATAATGATTTAGCAAGAATTTCCCAATCAATTCCAGTAAGATATTTCAGAAAACAGAGGAAGCATTTAAAGGAAGATACAGAAAAGAATCATGTACCTCTATTTGACTGTCTCTTATTAACACTATAACCACCAACATAACCAGGAGAATTTTTTACTGGAATATCAGAGGTGGGATTGCCAAGACTGTAACCAAAAGATCCAGATCCATCTCGCTCAGTGTTTGATGATCGCCAAGTGGGATCCCCATAATCCGACCCTCCACTGTAAATATCCGCAAAGGCTCCATCAAAACTACCATTTGATGCAGCATATGATGAACTTGTAGCCAAATTGTTCCCATTGTTTCTTCCATATCCACCAGTCCCCAAAACAAAACTGTTTTCGCCACCCCCGTACCCAAAATTCAGGTTGTTAGAAGCATTGTTCCCTCCACCTTGTGCTGAGAGGGTTGAAGAACTCCAGTTAACTCCATTGTTCCCAAAATTGTTCCCAGCGATGCCTACAGTCCCAGATCCCATGTATGCATTGGAACTTGCAGAGTTAGAGTTATAGTTGAGCCCCCCATTTCCCCACAGGTTCCTAGTCACTGAGCTGAAAAAAGAGCTATTTCCTCCATTACCTCCATCATATCCTATAGGACTAGCAAACCTATTTGTATTACCAATATAGTAAGGGCTCATTCCTCGTCCATAATTGAGATTGTTGCTAAAATTTGCATTCCCTCCATAATTAGGGCTCAATGCAGGCTCAAAATTCATACCCATTCCATAACCAGTGCCAAATGTAGGAAACCCACTTCGGCCACCGGAAACTGGACTGAATCTACCATCCATCCTAAGTCCATAGCCACCAACTGTACTTGGAGTATACCCCTGAGTGTAGCCATTAAGGAAACTATTAACCCTACTCAAACCATAGTTATATCCACCAAGTGGGCTGCGACTAGGACCAGGAGATAACTCTTTGGGAACTGCTCGCTTAACTTCAACCATTTTTCCATTCAATTCATGAAAAGTCTTCATCAAAACTTTGTCCACTGCCTCTTCTGAATCATATGTAATGAATCCAAATCCCCTTGGTCTCTGGGTGTTGTGATCATACATCACCACAACATCTGTTATTGTCCCATACTGTTCAAAATACTTTCTAAAATCAGTTTCGGTAACCGTGGATGCCAAACCTCCAACAAATATCTTCCTCGTGCGTCCTGGGCCAGGAGAACCATGAATGCTATTGCCACTGTTTCTATTCAGAATGTTCTGATCATCCCTGGGAACAGCCTTTTTTGCCTCAACCTGAGGACGGACAACTCACTAGTTGTAAAAAACCAAATTTCAGATAGCAAGAGATCTAACAACACTTGAAAATAAACTGAAGTTCATCAACATTTTACTTTGTACATTTATAAATCATTACCAAATTAAAGAAAATCAAACAGATAAGTGAAAGGGCATGACTTTACTCGTGGCAAATTTGAAATCTAGTTCAATAGATAACCAGAATTAAATGAGTTTCTGCAATTAGAACATTGAACTCGTGATAACTATATAGAAATGATATTCTCAATCTTGTTCATTACAATCGCCTATAGTTATAGTACATTATAAAAAACAAAGAAGTTGCTTTAAGATTAATAAAACTTACCATCCTACCATCAATGTTGTGCTTTTCTTTAATGACTCTCTCTGCAACAGCTGGGTCAGCAAAAACAACAAAACCAAATCCACGGGCACGTCCCGTGGTTCGATCTTTCATTATCACAGCTTCCACCACCTCCCCAAATGAACCAAAATACTCCTTAAGTCTCTCTTCATTGGTGTCCCACGAAATTCCACCAATGAATAGCTTGCCATTATCAGATTGCATTTTCTTTTTAATATCTAAGCATCAAGGCCAAAGATATATACCTCAAATCAATACAATGCATACTAATAATAATCCAATATATAAAAATATAAACTACCTCCTGCTTAAAGATCACCACCCGCTTTCAATTCCTTCGATTCTGATAATTTGTGTTGATTACACTAGATCCAAACAAAATCAAATATAGTAGTTAATACACAATTTTATAACATTTTAAATGTAGAAGAAAAAATGCAGATAATGAATCTAAGCTATAGCTCTCGTAATAATGCTCATAGATAATCAATTGAACAATTAAAGGATACCTTATTTGAACAATTCTAATAAATAAATAACTCGGTATATTTTGTTGGATGAAAAACAAAAACTAACAGATCCTTGAACGATCAATCAACCGACCAACTTGCAATGAACCAAACCTGAAACCAAAAGAAATGAACAATAAATCACCCAGAAACACAATTCAATCATGGATTTGATAAAAGTTAAAAATTTTACATATTTTGCTGAGATCCAAATCCAAAATCCAACTAAACGCACCGATTTAAGAAAAACCCAGATGCCAAATCTCGTCAAAAAAACAAAGAATTAAGATCTGAGAGGAGGCACAATAAGAATTAAAACAGAGGGCATGCTCATCCTCCTCTACAATATGCCCTCCCCTTTCAATTGGTGTTATAATTTTTGATCAGCTAATGCAAATTCAGTTACCAAACAAATTGAAATTTATACATATATTCTAGTAAGAGAAAAGGAGGTTTTTTTTTTTTCTTTTTTCTTTTCAGAAATGTATAAAGAGAAAAGAAGAGAAGGTTTTGTGGAGTCTGGTGTGAGGAATATATAGGGAGAGACTGGAAATGGAAGGAGCAGATTTTGATTTTTTATTTATTTTTCAAATATTTTTATTTTTATGGTATGAATTTGGATTTGTGAATTATGATTTATTTTTTTCTTTTGCAGTGAAAGGTTAAAATGGAAACTCTGACAAAGTGTGTTTTTTTTGGGTTTTTTTGCGATCTCATAAAAAAAAAAAAAAACGAGTTGCTTACCACCTCTTCATTGCTTATATATACTTATTGGAAAAATTATATAATACATGCACATACACAACATTTGTACATGCATGCATATAACACTAGTCATCAGCCATTGATTGTTTTTTGCCTTCAGATTTATTCCGTTACTTTTTAATTCTGATTAGGGGCTGTGATCGCCTGGTTGTTTGACTTTTTGCTTGTAGGAACCCTAAATGGAAATCTAATTTTTGCTCGTTGGCAACCAAAAATTATAGGTTTTTAACCTTGTTGGCAAAAAAAAATCTCAAGGGATAGTTCGCTTTTAGCATTTTAACGGGTTCTCGCTTAACGACAATTTTTTATATAAATTTTAGTATTTTGACTTAGTATACATAGGTTTTATTATTTATAGTTTTCGGTAGCATAATGTTTATATTAATTTTTAGAGTCTGAGGGAATAAATTTTGAAACGTTATCCCCTTTAACGTTTTATGAATTCAAGTTAAACACCTAACATTTACTAAAACAACTACTTTTGTTGAACAACCCTAGGTTAAAACACTATTTTTATTAGTTAAAGTGTTCGGCAAGATAATCTATATAATACTATTTTCGTCCCAAAATGTTTGTCCATATTTTTATTTTTTGGATGTCCCAAAATGTTTATCCACTTGACTTAAGAAATATTTATTTTTCCTTTATATCTCTGGTTATAAATGATTTTAAATTCTAAGAATATATATATTTTTTTTTGTTTAAAAGGAAGACAATTTTGGAAAGTATAAATATTTTATATGATGTGACAATATAATTGTATGTTTTTTATTTAAATTTTATGCAAAAATCAACAGAAAAAATATTTTGGGACGAAGAAAGTAACTTTTACAGATTAAAAAAGCATTTAATGAAACATTACACCACTTAAGGTTTAGAGTTTCACAATAATTAATGAATAATTTTTGAACTTATAATATAAAATTGTTACCTCTACTTTTTTGTCATTTTAAATCTAATAGCTAACTAAATAGCTATTTTTATCGAACACTTTCACTTTAAACCGATATTTAAACAGTTAAGAGTCAATATCTAATAGTTAATAGCTATTAAAACAGCTAATATTATTGAACATACCCTTTATTAATTAATTAAGATCTAATTTTTTACTATCATACTATGATTAAAAAATTTTTCTCATTTATTTTTTTAATTTATTAGGAGGTTCAATAGATTGAAATAACACTGCAGGATACACGACAGGAAGTAACCCTCGTCTTGGCTCATCAAATTGGTGAAAACTTTTGTAATCACGAGAACTCAAACTCGAGACCTCCACTCCCCATATTAGTAAGAAACCAACAAAAATCTTTTCCTCATTTTTTTTTTTTTTTTCATTCTACAAATCTAGTCATCTCTAACATTGCAAATGAAAAGTTAAATTTAGTATAACATCTAAAAAATGACATATGCAAACCACTTTATCATTAAAGGAAAAAATCTAGTAATAAAGGCGAGATTATTTGTAAACGGTTGTCAGATTTAAAATCTGATTAGCTCTCGTATAAAATCGTATTATTAAATAGAATCGGAAGTTTTTGTCTGTCAATCTCTTAATTTTAGTGTTGTTATAATTAAAATCTCATTAGCTCGGGTAAAAAATTTTGTTATTAAAAAGAATTGAAAATTTGACGGTCAATCACTAAAATAATAAAATATTATTATTAAAAAGAACCGAAAGTTTTTGACTGTCAATCTTAATTTTAGTGTTGTCAAAATTAAAATCTCATCGGCTCAGTATAAAATCTTATTATTAAAAAGAATCAATATATTAATTTTGTCAGAATTAAAACTCATTAGCTACGGTATACAATGTTGTCATTAAAAAGAATCTGAAGTTTTTAACTATCAATCTCTTAATTTTAGTATTGATAGAATCAAAAATCTCATCGGCTCTAGTATAAATCTTATAATTAAAAAAAAAAAATTGAAAGTTTTTGACTATCAATCTCATAATTTTAGTATTGTCAAAATCGAAATCTCTTCGGCTCCGGTAAAAAGTCTTGTTATTAAAAAGAATTAAAACTTTGTGACGATCAATTTCTTAATTTTAGTGTTTTTAATATCAAAATCTCATTGCCTCTGATATAAAATCTTTTTATTGAAAAGAAGACGGTCAATCTCTTAATTTTAGCATAATGATTAAACCTAATCAATTCAATTTATTACATGAAAAGTAAAAAAGAGTTTATGCTGATTTTCAAATCGCTTAGTTTATTTGTAGATTATAAAATGATAGTTCTTTTAACGAGTGACTTTAATTTCTTTTTAGATACAAAAGGGAGAACAAAGCTCAAGAAAAAACTATAAATCTTATGATATAAAATCCACCAATGTCATGCATCAACCACCACTAACCAAAATTAATAGAGGAAGTTTTAGACTGTGCATATCTACAGGATAACTCCCGACCATCTTGGCCAGTCTATCTACTGAAAAATCAAGAGATGAAGAAAAAACTTATTGCAAAAAAAAAATCTCATTAGTGTTGTCATAATTAAAATCTCATTAGCTCTGCTAAAAAATTTTGATATAAAAAAGAATTGAAAGTTTTGACTGTGAATCACTACAATAATGAAATTTCATTATTAAAAAGAACTGAAAGTTTTTAACTGTTAATCTCTTAATTTAGTGTTGTCAAAATTAGAATCTCATCGATTATGTTATAAAATCTTGTTATTAAAAAGAACTGAAAGTTTTTACTGTTAATCTCTTAATTTTAGTGTTGTCAAATTCAAAATCAAAATCTCATCAGCTCGATAAAAAATCTTGTTATAAAAAAGAGTTTGAAGCTTTTGATTGTCAATCCTTAATTTTATTGTTATTAAAATTAAAACTTATTAGCTCAGGTATAAAACTTTTTCATTAAAAAGAATTAAAAGTTTTTAACTGTCATTCTCTTAATCTTAGTATTACCAAAATCAAAATTTCATCGACTCCAATAACTTATTATTAAAAAGAGTTAAAATTTTTTTACTATCAATCTCTTAAATTTAATATTCTCGGAATCGAAATATCATCAGCTCGGGTAAAAATTTTGTTATTAAAAAGAATTGGGAGATTGTGACGATCAATTTCTTAATTTTAGTATTTTTAATATCAAAACCTCATCAGCTCCGATATAAATCCTTTTTATTAAAAAGAATTAAAAGTTTTTAACTGTGAATCTCTTAATTTTAGTATAATAATTAAACTTAATTCAGTTCAATTTATTGCATGAAAAGAAAATTGATTATGTTGATTTTAAAATTGCTAAGTTCACTTATAGATTATAGAATGACAGTTCCTACTGCTCGTGAATGTTTAATGATTAATGAGTGATTTTAATTTATTTTTAAATACAAAAGGGAGAGTAAAGTTGTCACGATCCAAAATCGTGGCCGGACCAGCACTAGGGCCAAATAAGTTTAAGGCCCCCGAAGCCCATAGTAAGCGTAACTCATATTAATTCACTTCTTTAAAACCGATTCTAAGAACAATAAGCTTATAATACGACGATATTAAATCATACCATCAAATTATATCTCTGTCCAGCTTCCATTTTTCAAATAATTCATAGCTTGGGCATGTATTCCATATGCAATTCACGTCATCCATAATATGAGCAAATTGGTCAATCGTACTTTTAGAGAGTCAATTAGAAAATTCCACAGGTTTATTAAACAACACATTGATAACTTTTATATGGTGAATTGTAATACATGACTCTCTATCTGCGAAGTTTAGTATAAAGATGAATATATTCTTATACACAATACTGAATACTCAAATGTTATCAAAAACCGGCCATGTCTAGTAGACACTGTGCTGGTCCAATGAACCGCTGGTTCTGGTTCATTGAACCGCTCGTTCTAGATGTTTAAAATTTTGAACCGGAACCGACCCTTGAACCTCTGGTTCCGGTTCAGGCACGGTTCCGATGAACCGACGGTTCGAATTACGGTTCCGGTATTACACAAATTTTTTTTAAAAAAATAAAATTTTGATTCTGAATTCGTAAATAAATAATAATTTTAAAATGTCTAGTTTTATTAACTAAATAAATTGTTATAAAATTTTAAAAGAAAAACTTCTATTAACTTAGAACTATTATTACATTAAATTTATAAATTTTGCTAATTCACTCATATAGAAAATTATAATTTTTTATTTTGGGCTTGAATTAAATTGAAATAATTTAATTGCCTATGTATCCTCTTGGGAATTAGAGGAAATCAAAATTCACGTAGTTCTTTTTTTTTTATTATTACAATAGAAAATAACCTCTCAATTATTACAATTAATTTTAGTCATCGATGCCACTAGTCCATATTAATGAACCGGAATCATCATTATCGCTTGAATTTTGTTGGTCTTGAGTTCTCAATGCCGCTCTAGTCCAATCGTCAACAACATTCTTGCATTTTCACATTATTTAGCGATAATTTTGACCGTGTTGGATCTAAAATTTGTCCACCCGCACAAAAAACTTGTTCCACTGCAACAGTAGAAATTGGACAAGCAAGAATATCTTTTGCAATTGAAGCGAAGAGTGAAAAGCGATTTGCATGCTTTTTCCACCAATCCAAAATGTCAAATTTTGTTGAGTCTTCATCCGCATCATCACTTAAAAACTCAAAATCTGTGCTAATATATATCTCAATTTCTGTGTATGAATGTGGACCCTCCCCTGGTTTTTTTGAAACGTTTGAATCAATTTATTCCACGCTTTGAGCAACTCGCTTTCCCTTGAAGTTTTGTGAATTGTGTGCCATGTTTTTAAATGGAATTATGGAAAAAAAAATGAATAAATGGAATATGAAATTAATGGAATGAGTTGGAAATTATTATTTCCAAATACTAAGAAAATTATTTTAAAAAATCAAATGAAGTAAATTTAGGAATGAAAAAAATTGAGATTAGAAGAAATTTTGAATCGGATGTATGAAAATAAAAAATAAACAATAGATAATTCCAATATTAAGGAAAATAAAGCAATAGAAAAAATAATGAACTATGTAAATTTGAAAGAATTTTGATTGAGAATAAGAGGAGAGTTATAATATAATTGGTTGTGAAAAAAAAAATCAACTCATCATATTTATACATATTTTTCATTTATTAGTTTTCCAAATTGTCCCTTATGACAGAAAATAATAACTATATTTTTGGATAATTTAGTAAATTATAATAAATAAATAAATAATTGATTAAAAATGAATAAAATTTATTTACTAAAAATAAAAAAAAAATTAAAAGTCACCTATCAAGTATCAACTAGCCGTCTGTACCTTTTTTTGTACACATAAAATTATTTTTTTTTTACAAATAAACTATTCATGTATCATTTTTTTTTATACAAACTGAGTGAAATTGTGTACTTTTTTTCACCACTTTTTATAAATTATGTACCATTGTGTACTTCTCTTCGCCATACATCAAATCAGCTACAATCAAATCAAGTGAAATAAATTTTTTTATAAAAAATTTTAAGCAACAAATAATTTTGTTTGTGCATCCGGTTCAAACAGGACTGGAACCGCCGGTTAATGTTCCGGGCCGGTTCAGGTTTATTTTTTAACATTCACATGAACTTTAACCGGCCCTTGAACCGCCGGTTCCGATTCGTCTACAGTACGGTTCGGTTTCGATTATAACCAAACCGGCGGTCATGCCTAGTGTCTACCTCCTGAGAAAAATTTAAGGAAGATGTGAGTTTCACAAACTCGGTAATAATAATAAATAATGCATATCCCAAATGGGCACACAGGATGCTTTCCACATTTATTATGATGAACACTCGACCAGTCAAGTACATGTCACAACATCAGCAGCCAAAAATAGTATCACCTTCAGATAATCACATCAAATGGAGATTGGTCAGTGTCTCCAACAAGTGGTCTTCACATATGGCATGTCATCTCATACGTATGCACCAGGGAGCCGATCCCTCATACCCGGCCAACCGGTCTAATCCTCACTTGACCAGTCCTCTCATTTTTTTTTTTTCATTCTCTCTTTCTTTTCCATTACCATCAAGAGGTCACCCTGTGGTTTTACCATATCATATTTCATTAGATGCACACGAGGGCGTCGATCTCCCATACATGGCCAATAGTCCCGGACCATATCACAATCAAGATTATTAATTTCCTTTCTTTTAAGAAAATGGAAATTTTTTAAAAAAATATTTATTTATCTGAAGATCTTCTTTTTGTATTTGTAAGAATATTCTAAACTAAAATGTAGAAGAATAATGAGTTAAGTCTCTCATAAACTGTTTAAGACTCAATCAAAAAAAATTCATTCAATAAATTTAACAAATTGAATTGGAGTCTGCTTATTAGGTTCTTTTGAAAAATGAGTTTGAGTTTAAAACCCTTAAGATAATCTTTTAGCAATAAATTGTAGATGCGTGGAGCTCTAATTGTTTACCACCTTACCAAATTGAGAAGAAACAGAGTGAAATTGTAATTTTTTTTTTTAATGTGACAGAAAGCTCAACAAAAATGTCATACCAAAATTAGGATAAAAGAATGTAAATTAGAAAATGAGCATCTTTAATTTCTTCGTGCTTCCCACGAAAGGAACTTTGGTCTTTCCACTAGCTAGCTGGCTTAATAGCTCACACAAACAAAATATAGAATGCCTATGATAACCCTAGTTCATCTAACAAAGGTCCATGACTAAATCACACTGTAAGAAAGGTCATTATGGTAATTCAGCACCGAGGAGTACAAAGGTAATTTGATTATCCATTGGCTTGGGTTAGTGGGTAACATGGTCGGTCTCCAGCCTGCCACTAGTTGGATTGGAGATGATGATAATAGAGAGAGAAAACTGAATCACATGGGATTTGTGTATTAGCATAATATTAAATCATAAAAATAAATTAATCTTGATTAATGGTGTTTATTCCCTTTATTGTAATCGCCCAATCATCTTCGTGGCTTGGGTTTACTTTTTAGGTTGCAAGAATATGGCACATGTACTTTGATGAATGTCTACTGCCTTGGAACTTTTGCATGATTTTTGGAAGAAGCAAAACTTTGCATTTTCTACATTAAACTCTTTTCTTTTTATTCTTCATTTTTTTTTCATATAATATGCATTAATATATAATATAAATTGTCTAGGTAAATGTATGTTGGTCTATGGGCAATAAAATTAGTTGTTAGTTATTTTAGTAGTATTTAGCTGTTTTTGTAACTTTTCATAAGATACTAAAAGTTAAACGTTATAGGAGATTAACTTTTTATAAAACGCTACCTTAACCTCTAAAAGCTAATTCATAAACTGTGTTACCAAATACCATAAAAAACAGTATTTAGCGTTTTAAAACTAGTTCAAAAATTATGTTACCAAATACGATAAAAAATAGTGTTTAACATTTTAACCGGTCAAAACATTAAAACTACTTAAAAAGTTCACATTAATCTTACAGCTACTACGTAAGTACAATTTTTAAAGAAAACCTAGTTGAAAATAATATTGCATTATATTTAATAAATCTTTCAAACAAATTCATTTGAATATATCATTACTTAAACTATTATACTGGCATTTAATTAATATAAAATTTTCAAGTGAACTCAAATTTGAAACTAATTAAGTAGCAATATATGTTGAAAAAAAAAAGGCCTCATACATACACTCTGCCCATTATTTTTAATTTCACATTTACTTTTAGTCGAGTACCGCTAAATACTTAAATGCACCCGTAAATTTTGTTACTTTAATCTTGTGGCACCCTTAATTTTTATTTTAATCTATCAAATACTTCAACTTTTAAAATTATACATGTTAAATACTTCAACTTCCAGAATTATTTTATTGAATATTTCAACTTGCAACATTAGATCAATTAAACACTTATTACATAATTAAAAATTGTAAAAATTATTATTTCAAAAGTTATGTTAATTACATATCAAATGAATATTTTGCATATAAAAATCAAAAAATCCTAAAAACTATTACTAATAGTATGAAAAAATATGCAATGTTATTAAAATTTATAAGTTAAAATGTACGGTAGGTCATTGATAAAGTTTAGGATGCCACAATATTAAAATTACAAAGTTTGAAGTGAATTTATGTATTTAGCCATTGGAGTTCTATATTAGAGAATTATCATTTAACTAGATTGGATAGATAAACTCATTTAGCTCTCAAATTAGACAAAATGATTGTTCTTTTATTAAAGAATTACCCAAATATCCCTATTTAATTATCCTAATACACATTTGAAGTTTGTTTTTTTTTTTTTTTTTTTTTTTTTTTTGGCGTTTGTGTTGCAATTAGTAGCTTTTGTCTCTTTCGTACAATTAAAATTGGAATAATGTATAATTTGATATCTCAATTTGTTTAGTAGGATTAAACAACTTAGATTTAATTTTTTAGGTTAATTTAGTTACTGAATTTATTTAAATCAGATTTAATTTTTTAGATTAATTTAGACGTTCAACTTATTTTAAAATTATAAATTAATGAAATGATTCAATTAAATAAAATTGACTTTTATTCCTTCTTGTTCTGTACTAAAAAACACATTGATCAAACTTTTCCAACACTTTTGAATAGAAATTTAAAATCCATAAAAGCATTATTTCTTCAAATACAATAAATTTATAACACATATAACATAATTTTAATATGTTCAATATGAGAAAGGCATGGATTTCATATGCAATAACTCAATAATAAAAGTCAATTTTAAAATATTCAAATTAATATGTATTTGTAAACTCAAAATCATTAGTCAAGGTAAAAGTCAATGTGAAGATGGATACAATATATATCGTTTTTCTCTATTTCGTATTTAATCAATTAGTTTTAATAAATTATAAAGTTTGATCCCAATTATAGCATTAAATGTCTACAAGTACAATGAAAAATTAGCGGCTAAATTAATCTAAAATGTTATATGTTATGTTTTTAATCATTTTAAATAAGTTTGAATATTAAATTGACCTAAAATGTTAAATATGATCTTTTTAATCATTCAAGCAAATTCAGGGGATTAAATTGACTGAAAATATCAAATCTTGATGCCCATAAAACTTTAGTAAAAGGTAAAAAAAAAAAAAAATTAAAATCATAAGATGTTTTAAAATAATCATTAATGTATTGATAAAAAAATAGGTATCTATAATATATTAATTATCATATAGGTATCTATTTATAATATATAGTTAAACATCCCATAAATTAATAATCTCTCTAAAATATATTTTTTTTTTCCATTCCCGACTTGGGGCCAGTTTATAAAATTAATAATTTTGATAAATTAATAAGATAATAATTTTTAGGAAGATCTTTATATAAACCTATAGTATTGTCAATATCATAAATTACTAATTCTCTATAATTACAAACATAAATAGGATAATTTATTAAAATATGAATCTTTTTTTTTTTTTTGAAATTTAAATCTAGGCTAGGTGGATTTCATCTCTAATTTTCCTTATTATATATGTGGTATTAAGTATGAACTGTCTTTTTAAATTAATTCACGAAATATGATAATTATATTAGTGATAACGTATAATCATCTTTTATATAATTAATTTATATTCACTGAATCAAGAAAACACTCTTTAAATTGATAAATTATTAATTTATTGATTAATGAATTTCTTTCTAAATTAATAAAATTTTATGGTCCAAACATTATTAATTTATAGAGGTTTTATTGTATAATATCCGTAATATAAATTTAAAATGTAAGGAGTTAAGTCAAGCTAATTCTGATTTTAAGAAAATTTTATCTTATTTTCAATTTTTTTTTATTTTCAGTTATTTATTTATTTTATTACTTTATACTTTTAAATAACATTATTTCAGAAATTAATTATTTTTTACTTTATTTATGTTGTTATTTCCCTATTCATCTCAACCTCAATGAAACAATGATAATGCATAAATAACGGGCCTATTCTTCATGCTTTTATAAATGGAAAAATTATTGATATATGATTACATATTTATTTTATTTTATTTTTTAAAACTAATGTAATAATAAAAATTTATTATTTATATTGACAAAATATGAAAATTAATATTAGTTTTTAGCATTTTAGTAATATAGACAGATATAATATTATATCATATGCAAAAATATTAAGTTAACCTTCATTCCATAGGCGTCAACACTTGCTTTTCCCTCTCTCTTCCCCTCCCATAACTTTCATCAAGTGTACAGAAGAAGCAAAACGGAACTAGCAAAGATAGTCTATTCCTCCAACGGTTTTGCTACCATCACCGTCGCTATCATCTTCTTTCTTTTGTAAGTTCAACTCGCACGTTATGTACCATTTTTTCCATAAAAATTAAGAAGGAAGAAAAAGTAAATAAATTAAGAAAATACAATAATATTATTCTTTATATATAATATTCATTTTAAGATGTACGAGATACGTTTGTACTGAAAGTGACTCTTCTCCTTGAGCAACATTCATCGAATTGGTAATAACTATTATGGCGAATAAGATCAACCTCGAGAGTTTGCACTCCTTATATCTTCTAGAATATGTGAGAAGACCATCTAAACTATAATTGGTTGACTTAAGAGAAAATAAAATTATATTCTCTTTTTGAAAGGAAAATATAATTATATTTAAGACTTTTAAATTGGTGTAAAATATTTAATTTTATTAAAGTTTATATAATTACTACAAAATGCAATTATAAATTGGGTAATAAAAAATGGTTAGACTTTTATGAATAAGTAATCCATTAGTCAATTTGTGTTGCTTCTAAATGGAAGATAAAATGGCTTTATATCTAAGACTTCATCTCATTTGTCTGTACTATATTGGTCAAAATATTTATCTCATAATATAAAAGTCAAATTTTATTTTCAGCTCTTTGAAGAGATCACCATCATGCTTTTAGAGAACCTAATTTTAATGAGATTAGCTTGCAAGTGTCGCTTCTTCTTTTTTTTTTTTTGGGTTCACATATTCTTGATCAACCTTCGACTGACATCCTCCTTTAACTGCCGCACAATGTTACAAGCATAACTTATTCTAAATGGTGTAGTTTTTAGTGTTTTTTCTTTTCAAAATAAAATAAAATAAAATCAAATCAAAAATAAAAAATTCAATTCTTATCGACTTATATCTCCTTTAAGACTCATCTAAAAAACAATAAGAATTGTAACATTTAGTTTGCAGTAACTTAGTTAATGGTTAGAGAATTCCAAGTTCCTTAGTGTAAAATTGATTTTTTTTATATATATATATATATATTCTTTGAAACATGTATTGGGCGAAAATAATACTAGACAGCGTGAAAACTCTTGTAATTGAAAAGATTTGAACATAAAAATTTTTACTCTTAATATAAATGAAAAGAGTAATTAAACCACACTTGATTGAGTTCTGAATTGCTACGTTGAATCCAACGAGTTCTTACTTTCGGTTATATGCATAAACTAAATAACTAATCTGAAATCTCATAAAGGCCAAGTGAAATTGGGTCTGGCGTGAATGGATTAGTCATAGGCCCAAGTCGAAGGATCCATATTAACTCAGAAATTGGGCCTCATAACCAACGGCCCAATTATAGGAGATTATAAATCGACATTCACCAAAAGAATATTCACCACCCGAAAAATCCTCATTGGATTATGTGAACTGTGAACATCTCACAAGAAAATGAAACCTTTCGTAGTTTCTAAGGAAAAATTTTTAGGTAGACTTAATTTACCACATTAGCTATAAATTTATCTAATGCTTTTTCTTTTTTTTTTAATTCCCATAATAGTGACTCTTAAATTAACGCAACTATGTTTCTTAACTATAATTAAACGGAAAATATGAAAAAATTAATAAGAAATAAGTTAGAAAAAAGCATACTGTTGATGTTGTTTTATTTTATTGAAGCTATTGATGTGATTTTATTCGATGGGGTGGATCTATAGATGATGTGTAGACTAAATCTACCTAATAATTTTTCGTTTCCTATAGATCCCATAAAAGCAATAATCTTAGCAAACCCCCTCCCCCCTCTCTCTTTTTCTTTTTTCAAAAATTATATTTTACCCCCTATATTTTAGCATGATTAATTACTTTATCTTTATATTTTTTTTTATTGGCTTTTTCCTTATATTTTAAAAGTTACATCATTTGAGATTTAAGCCGTAATCCAAATTACAGAGAAAAAAATCACAAAGCTACCGAGCTGCCAGGTTGCCATCAACAATGACAACTTTACACTAAGAACAATAAAAATATATAGAGATAGAAAGAGACAACTAGACTTTATCCATTCAATGAACACGAAATCTAATGGAATCAAAAAATTTACATTAAACAAATGAAAATTTACATAATAATCTTTTCTTCCATTTTAATAACAACATTTGCTATTTTTTAATAATTAAAAAATGAATAAAATTCATTGATTTTCTAAAAATACATAATATAATATCTAAATTATATTTTTTAAATGTAAATATAAAAATAACTACACTTAATAAATATAAATAGAATTAAAGAAAAATTAATATAGTCTCAAAATTTTAAATAAGCACTTAAAGTGGAACAAGATAAAATGTCTATTTATTACTATTAAAATAAAATGAAGTGAGTAAGTTAATAAAGAATCAAATAATTTCCGATCATGATAAGAAAAAAAAATGTGATGCCTTATAAATATTTATTATAATTTGATTTTCTCATATTTATTCTTTATTTTTTTAAATGATATTTATTCTTTATTTTTAAAAAATGTAAGAGCGTGCCAAACATTAAGAGCTTGTAAATTAATCATAATTTAAAAAAAATGGAAGAAAAGTGGTATTTTATTTATTACTCATTTCAATTACAATATATATGTATATATAGCATCAAAGATCACACATAAAATGGAATAAATAAATAAATAAATAAAACTAAAAATATTAATTTTTGTTAGTATTAGAGAGGAGAATGAGTCAGATGAGAATTTGAAGCTGAATTTAATTTTAAATATTAATTATCAATTTAAAGTTAGAATAATTATTTATTGAGTTTTTCGTAAAGAAAGGATAATCCTATACTAATAATTATCATCACGATATAGAAGCACATATGCAGACAAAAAGAAAAAAGAAATTATAATTTTTGCTTTTATATATATATATATATATATAGGCTGAAATAAAGAGGAGATTTAAAGCTTCTCTCTACAATCACCATTGTATTTCTCTTTTTTTTGAAATTTTTGAAATTTTTTTTGAATTTTTATACAATTTGATTGGATGTATATTTTTTATAAATTAATTTATTATTATTATTTTTTAAATCAACATATAAATAATTAGATCTTTTTAGAATTTTAAAATTTAATTTTCATTCAGATAAATACTAACCAAGAAAATATTAATTTCAATACAACATAAATTATTTTCTAATCTAACTTATTTACTCTTTTTTGTTCAATGAATTTAAATTTTTTATCTCTCGTTTTGAAATATCATTCTTGTTTTCATTTTATAAAGTCCATTAATTAAAAAAGAGAAAAATATTTTACGTGATTAAGTTTTGAATAAAAAAAATGTATGTTAATTATCAATTTGATTAATATTAAAATAAATAATAATAATATTTAAACAATAACCGCACTAGAAGCACGGAACTGGCCAGTAATAAAATACTAGTCAAACATAAGAGGCGTTGTTAAAGTAAATTAAAATTTCGTGGACCTACGATTTATAGGGTGCAACCCACCATATGGAATTACAAATTTCCACACGTGATATAAAGATTTAAAAAGGAAAAGATATGCCGACCAGTTGATCACTGATCGTACAGCTCCGCCAAACCTTTATTTTGGAGCTTTCCCTCCAAAATTCCAATTTCTTCAAATCCAATTCCTTTCCCTCCATTTGTTTAAAATAACTCTGAAACGCCAAAATTCGAAAACCAATTCTCATGCTATTTATTTGAAAGAAGAAATCCACTTCTCCCACCACCAGTTCTTCCTTCCTTAAATCCCCAAATTCTCAATCTCCTCTCTGTAAACCCTAATCTTCGACCTATTAAATACTCAATGACTTCTTTCAGGTCATCTATTTCATTGACATCTATAGATGGACAACACAAGGCATTAGCAGAAGTTGGTGAGATTCATGTCATTGTGGGCCCTATGTTCGCCGGAAAAACCACTGCTCTCCTCCGTCGGATTAAGTCTGAAAGCAGCAAGGGCAGGTGTGTTATTTTGGTTAAACTGTGGGTCAATTTTCCTTTTTATATTTTGCTGGTTCAAGTTGGGTCTTGATAAAACTCTGTGCAGAAATGTGGCAATGATAAAATCAGCCAAGGATACAAGATATGCTAAGGATTCAGTTGTTACACACGATGGCTTGAAGTTTCCTTGTTGGGCGTTGCCTGATCTAACATCCTTTCAACATAAGTTTGGGGATGACGCTTATCAAAAGGTGCTTGCTTTCCCCGATCCAAAATTTTAACTTTTCTTAAGCAGCCTCTGATGTTGTTGTTATTTGATTGCTCGTTTATTTATCACTGATTCATAATAACGCTGGAATTTGTTTTTGGTAGTTAAATTTTATTTAATTGTTATTTTTAACTTTTAATGATCTAGTTGGGGCCATGAGAAATTGAAATAGGTTTCGTTTACTTGTTTGTTTAATTATGGATGAATATAAGAACTAAATTATAATTTTTAATTCAATAAATGCCAGCCCATATGTTGTGGGAACTGGAAAGTTTAATACATAATGCTTTTATGAGTTGGAAGATGCTGGAAATTCGTTTGATTTGGTTGATTTAGGGGTTTTTAATTGTTTGGTTTATTTCAGGAAAGGGGAAAAAAAGTCAAGAAATAAAGATTTGGAGGAATAAACTCAAACCCAGAACTTTTAGCAGTAGGCCAATTAGGTTTCTGAAGGAACAATAATAGCCCACTTCTGATTCCACTTTTTGCTAAATTTTGGGTTAAGTGGAAGAGAGTTAGAAATACTGCTCATCCAGTTATTGCACAAAAAAGAAAAAAAAAAAAAATCTGAAATTAGTTATTTGTAGAACGAGTTCTGCATGTTCTGATAAATTGGCAAAAATGATTTATTTATTTTGTGTCTTATCAAATTACCGCTTCTTGTTGACAGCTTGATGTCATTGGTATTGATGAAGCTCAATTTTTTGAAGATCTTTATGATTTCTGCTGCAAGGCTGTTGATCATGATGGAAAAACTGTAATTGTGGCAGGCCTTGACGGAGATTATTTGAGGTGCTGCTTAACATATGAACTTTAGTTAGTATTCTTACTAGTGTTCAAATATTCGATCTGTTTCTATTGATTTGGTACATGTTTCTGGATATTTGTCTTTTAAATTGTATGATATATTGATAATATGTTACTATTGACCAATATTGATTGCTATGAAATATTTGCAACTTGGTGAAATGGCTGTTTGCTGTTTCAAAATATTTTTGCCGGCAGCAGCTTGCAAATCAAAGGTTCTAAACTTCTTTTTGGCTTCCAAGAGACATTTACTTGATCCCTTTGACTTCAGGCCTCCATAACTTGGTTTTCAAATCAGTAACTTTTTGTTAGTTTTTTCACAAATCTTCAATTTACAAGAGTTGGTTCCTCTGCTTTTGACTTGTGGTCTTTCTTTCACTATGTACAATACACATAAGCATTAGCATTCCTATTAACGGGAAAACCACTTTGATTGGCAGGAGAAGCTTCGGTTCTGTGCTTGACATAATTCCTCTTGCTGATACTGTAACCAAGTTGACTGCAAGATGTGAACTCTGCGGCAAACGAGCCTTCTTTACCTTAAGGAAGACTGCAGAGACCCAAACAGAACTGATTGGTGGTGCTGATGTCTATATGCCAGTTTGCCGGCAACATTATATGAATGGACAAGTAGTCAAGGAAGCTGCAAGAAATGTCTTGGAATCATGTAAAGTTCAAGCCAACTCACATTCTGAGATAACTACAGTTGTGTAGTTAAACTGCTCAGTTCCTAACAAGCTAATTGTGCTTTATTATTTGCCTATAGTTTTTTTTCCCTTTTTTTTTTTTTTTTTTTGGAAGTAAGTTATCTATAGTTTTTATGCTATGTTGCAACTTTGTTGAATTTACTGAACAGCCAATGCTACTCTCAGTATATGTATATTGTTATTATATATAGAATGGGTTTTCTGGTAAATGTGTTGCTAGTTTATTTTATTTATTCATTCAATACTTGGTTTCTCTAAATTATGAGGATCTCTGAGTGTTACATCATTGTCTTCCATATGCTATGCTATGCCTGATTTACAACAATGGTTGCATCTTATTAGATGGGCATTTTTGTCCTTATTTGATAATCTATGCTTTTGCAACTGATTTAGTATAAATTGCATCAATTGGAGTTGATAGTTAGGAGAATTGAGAAAAGTTTAGGATTAAATTTATGCATTAAGTTGATAATTATCATATTTTTCACTGGTTGATATTTAATATTGTTGTAAGATAAGGTCTTTAATGAAATGATTTCATAAGTTGAAGTGTTAACATGTGTAATTTATAAATTAAAGTGATCAATGTGTTAAAATAAAATTTGAGGGTGTTATAAAATTAAAATAATAAACTTTAAATTTATATATTCAATTTATAAATATTATTACTTTTGTATATGAAATTAACAATATTATTCTTTGATTATTTAATATTTTATTTATATAATGTATATGATAAATTTGTAAAAAGTAATTCATTGATAATAAAATTATGTTACTTAATAGGTATAAGTTAAGAAATTTAAAAACACAACAAAGAAGTATGTTTTTATATATTAATAATTTTATAGTAAAAATTTGTAAAAATAAAAAATACTAAATAAGTTTATACTATTAAAAATAGAAATAAAAATTTGAGAGAACAATGAGAAATAAAAAAAATACATCAGTTTAATAGGTTTAAGATGATTAAAATAAAATATTTATATTATTAAAATATACATAGTCTTCTAGATATCATATCATATTTAATATATTTTTTGTAATTAGTTAAAGTGTTTAAAATACAATTTTTTTATATCTAATAATTTTCTAAAATATCCTTAACATTTACAATAATTTTATTTTAAATCCTACAACTCAAATAGCCTCTAGAATAATAAAAAAATCCAAATATTTAGAGTTTTAGGAAAAAATTATATTTATTCAATATAGTTTTTATATACTTAAGAATTCATTTCAATTTTCATCATTTCTTTGAAAAAAATCAAATATAATTTCTTTAATTTTTTTATTTTATTATTTTTTTTAAAAAAATTTGGCAAATTGTGCCAGCAACAAGCTCATATATCCTAAGATAGGCGGATCAAGTAATTAATTAGGATTTTAAGGATTGAAAAAAGATAATTAAATAGGTCAAACTTATATGCCTAGTTTAATTCAAATATTCTTTTTGAAAATTTTATGAGATTTAAAAAAAATTAGGTTAGGTTATTCTAAAAAAAATAAAAAAATAGGTTAGGGCCATCAAACGATGCCACGTGCACCCATAAGTTAGATAAACAGAACCCAAAAAAGAGATCTGGTCTTTGCCTTTACATAAACGGTGGGCATTTCAGTCGCTACGACTCCTTACCCGTCGTTTTGGGTTTTTGGTATTTGCTGATCTTCTTCACGGTGGAGGAAGTCTAATTCCGTCGTCGTTTTAGTTCGTAATTTCTCTTCTCCCCTTGCTCGTTCTTCGTTCTTTCATGTTTTCTCATCTTCTCCGTCGTCGTTTTACTGGTTTTTTAATTTCTGTTTGTTAAGTAATTCTTTCCCTTCCCTGTTTTCGCGCGCAAGAGAATGGAAGGAGAATTAGTTTCTTTGTTTCTAGTTAGGGTTTTGAGTTCTTTTGCTGTAATTTCAACTGATAAGATTTCTAGGGTTAATAATGTATATTTGATTTATTGCATTTATGCAAATATCGATTTTGGCAATGTAAATGGATTCTAGTGCTTGATTATTATTCCATGCAAGTTTGTGGTGAATAATGGAGATGCACCAGGCAACTATTAAATTAACGAAGTTTCAGTTTGGAACTTTTTTTGTCAAGTGATATGCAAAAGCTTGCTAAGTACTAAACTTTTAATCCCTTCTGAATTGTGGTCTCTACATACTTTGTGCATTGTCTGTTCAGTCCTTTCTTGGTAATGGCATCAGAAATGGGATTTCTTGAAATTAAAAATTTATTTGCTTTGTGGAGCTAAATTTTTACTCTTTTTTTTTTTTTTTTGGCAGTTGTTTCTTTTTTGTATAATTAGGAATGGATGCCAATCCTGGACCTGTTGATGACTCTGTACTGTACGATCAAGACAAACATGTTTCTGCTGCTGTTTGGGATGGCCAGGTGACATACAATCAAACGAGTTCTCCTATCTATATATTCACTCATACATGACTTTTTTGGATTGAGTTTCCAGCAATGATTTTGCCCTAAAAATACTATGGTTAGCCAAAGATACAAATGTATGTTTTGTTTTTAAATTATAAACTAGGTGTTTAGAAAGGTACATGATGGAGAATTGACATTTATGAATGGACGCATACTATTTAACTATTAAAGTAGCTTAATGGTCTTTTTAACAAGAAGTTTATGTGAAAATTTCTATAGGAACGTGGTGCACTAAGATGCCATGAGCACACCTCCAAGTTGGGAGAATGGAAGCTTACTCCAAAACAGATAGAGTTGGTAGAGAGGGCTGGATTTGGGTACTTGAGAAAGATTCCTGCTATTAGTTTAGATAATCCTCTCATCTCTGCACTAGTTGAGAGGTGGAGGAGGGAAACGAATACATTTCACTTTACTGTTGGTGAAATGACAGTGACTCTTCAAGATGTTGCATTATTACTAGGATTGGCAATTGATGGGAAGCCTGTTATTGGAATAACGCATACAACTTGCAGCTCCATCTGTGAAAGGCTTCTAGGGAAAGCACCTGATTCAAACTATGCAAGTGGTGGAATGGTGAAGCTAAGTTGGTTGAAGGAGTTCTTTTCTCAATGTCCTGAAGATGCTCTGACTGAGGAGGTTGAGCGCTGCACACGTGCTTATCTTCTGTATCTTGTGGGAAGTACAATATTCTCTACGACAACCGGGAATAAAGTTCCTGTTATGTACCTTCCATTGTTTGAAAATTTTGAAGAAGCTGGAAATTACGCCTGGGGGGCAGCAGCACTGGCCTTCTTATATAGAGCGCTTGGCAATGCATGTGTTAAATCTCAAAGTACCATCTGTGGCTGTTTAACCCTGCTACAGGTTATATGCACTTTCACTTTATTTGTTTATTTATTGCCTTGGAAATTGGTGTAACCTTTATTTTTCGAATTGAATGGGATAGAATGGTGGAAGGATTTATTTTTGAGGCTACTAATCTCAATTCTGTGGTAGTAGCCTTAAATTATAGTCCTGGCTTTGACTCATTCTTACTCCCTGCAGTGTTGGAGTTACTTTCATCTGAATATTGGTCGACCAAAGCTCAATCGGGATCCCATCCACGATCATTTTCCATTTGTACTTAGGTGGAAGGGAAAACAAAGTGGGCCAACAACAAACCGTGATGTTGTTTTTTACCGCAAGGCATTGGATTCGTTGAAGCCAAGTGATGTAGGTTTATCATGCTGATTGTTCAGTACTTGTTCTGTTTACTTTTAATTTCTTGTTCCTCTTTTACTGGCCACAGTAAGATAATGCAATTGGTATGATGATGATATGTAGGTGGAGTGGCTTCCATATAAAAGTATGGACAGTACAGTTATACCAGAAAAAATCAGAGATACTTTGATTTTGGGAAGATCAAAGACAATGCTTATATGCTTTGATAAGGCAGAGAGACACCTACCTGATCGCTGTCTACGGCAATATGGCATGCTTCAATCAATTCCTGAAGATGTGGTTCGATGGGTGAGAAAGAGTCGAGGAGTTGATGGTGGGGTAGACTTGTCTGGGAAAATGGAGTCAGAACTTACTGAATGGTTGGACCGTCGGATCCATATTGTGGATGGAGATGATGGTGTAGATGAAAGTGAATACATGCAATGGTACGCTAAAATTACCCGTAAAGTTGTAGGGAGGCCTATATCTCTATCATCTGAGTTCCAAAGAACGGTAGGGTATTCTCAAAATTTATTGCACATTTTTCTAGTTATTGTAGTTTGTAAATGATGCATTCTCTAATGGTTTATGTTTTAACTGTTTTAGATATCCGGTTTAAGGGAAATTGCCTACTTAGCAGATTCATTCTCAACAAAAGGGTTGGATGGACAACAATTTGAGTCAATTACAAGGATCAGGTTTATAGCACAGGACTGTTTAAGGGACCAGACTGGAAGTCCAGTCACACCATCAGCTGTTCCACAAATAGAACTTGGGAAAAGGACTAGGGGGAAGGAGAGGGTAAGAAGAAAGGGAACCATAAAACGCAGGAGAAAGGATGATGCCATGGAATATTATGAAGCTAGTGAAGATGACCAATCTCAGTTTTATGGTGCAATTATTGAGGTTGATCAGTTACAGTTACGTCGGGCAGAGGATGAAGTTGGTGAATTACATCAGGAAGATGATGATGTTGATGCACAACAGTTGTACCTAACACCTGGTGATGGAAATACCACAGAGCTACATGTTGTGGTGAACAGGGTTGATGATTCATTGCTCAATGCATCTAATGACATTAGTAACTCTCAGCCTTGTAATTCTGCTGATGAGATCAAGGATTCACAAGCCTGTGATGCAGCAACCAAAGAGGTTGATGATTCTGAGACTTGTGATCAAACTAATAAGATGAATGATGTCCAGGTTTCTAGGAAAGAAACCAATGAGGTTCATGGCTCTAAGCCTCATGACACAACAAACAAGATCAATGGCAATCAGCTGCATGATACAACAATTAAAGAAACAAATGACACAGAGCTCCCTGATGCAACTAAAGAGGCAAATGATATGGAACCCCTTGACGCGACTAAAGAGATAAATGATGTGGAAATTCCTGATGCAAGTGAAGGGGCGAAGGACTTGCAGCTCCCTGATGCAACTAAAGACGGAAGGGACTCGCAGCTTCCTAATGCAACTAAAGAAGGAAATTATTCACAAGTCACTGATGCAACCAAAGAGGGGATGGCCTCACTGCTTCCAGATGCAACTACAGATGGGAATAATTTGCAACTTCCTGATTCAACTAAAGGAGAAAAGGACTCACAGCTTCCAGATGCAACTGAAAAGGGGAAGGACTCGCAGCTGCCAGGTGCAACTGAAAAGGTGAAGGGCTCACAGCTTCAAGATGCAACTGAAGAGGGGAAGGGATCACAGCTTCAAGATGCAACTGAAGGGGGGAAGGACTCGCAGCTTTCTGATGCAACTGAGCAGGGGAAGGACTCACAACGTAACACAACTGATGAGGCAAATGACTCAAAGCTCTCTCATTCAGATGATGGAAAAGACTCTTCAGCAACCAAAATAAAGGATGTTTCAGGGTCATCTCTTGAAAGTTTTGACGATGTTGCAGAGCAAGCTGATAAATGCGTTAGTGTAAAGTGAAGGGCGTTATCATGTCAATTCTTTCAGGTACTTATTGTGCAGTTTAGCATGTGATTATCATGTGATTATGCTCACTATGTGAGCACAACTCTTAGTGATAATTATATTAGCTCTATTCTTGGTCATTTGTTTTCCCTGCGTTTCTTTGCATAATTCTTAAAAAGGATAAATTTTCTATTTTCTTACCACAGGTATCTGAGGACTAACATAATCAATGTTCTAATGCTTGGCCGGACAATCAGCAGTACTAGAAGAATCTCATCATATAAATTTCTAGGTTTTAATGTCTGGCATCATGTCGCTTATAGACAGTTTATTTAATGTCTTGTTTCTTCTGAAACTGAAGGTTATTTTCTGGGATGCTTACCTAGCATTCACATCCTGTGCATTCAGTAATTTACTGATTGTCTCTATGCTTCGAAATATTCGAGTTGCCTGCTTGCATATATTAAGTTGGGTGTCAACTAGCTTTCATATGCACATGGAAAAGGAGTTGATGGAGTATAGTTTTTCCTGCTCTTATAAGACTGCTACCAACTTTTCTTAATTAGGCAGATTATCATCTATAGAAATTCTATCATTATTGTGGTAGCATATTTTGATTGCAGGGGCATTTCATTCTAAATCTTGTCTTCTGATTTGTGTTTTTATCACATGACTCCGGCATTTGAAAGAGTGTATGATTGCTCGTTTGAGATAGTATTGAGTGGCATATAGTCCCTTTTGACAAAAAAAGTCAAAAAGGTGAACTGTACTATACTGCTTGGGATAGTCTCTGTTTTATGCTGACGGATTGGCATGGTCGGCTTGGTGAATTGATAGTTAAGATGTTGGGTGTATTGTGCTGCTCCCCCTTCTCCTTGGTTCATCTCGAGTGAGGAAAATAGCATCTAGGCTTAAACTGGTTCCTAATTATTGTCATCAAGTGCTCGTGGTTTATTCATAGCAAGCCTCATCTTTCATTATGTCTGTCATATTTCAAATGTTGCTGTACTTTTTATTTTTAGGGTCTCCTTTTTTTATTTTATTATTTGTTTTTACCTAATTTGAAGGTACCAAATTTTATTGTACTTTTAATTTGACAGTCCCTTTTTTTCTTTTAAACCTAATTTTAGCAAATGTTGCCATCTGATAACAGTACAATACATTCTTTTGAGTCCAAAGAGCAAGTATACTTGAAAATTGAACTAATGGCTTCTGTCAATAGCTACTTTATGTTTCTCAGCTTTCCTGAATTATTTCTCTTTAACTTTTGTACAAGGCAATAACTTTAATTTAATATATTTTATATGGCATTTGCACAAATGTAATTTTCATTTACTTTTTCTTGATTATCATCCATATTTTTCGCCTGAGATTTTCCTGCTACACCGTTTTGGCCGACTGGCCAGATTTCCCTGGCTTTGTCTTTGATTTTCTATTTCCGAACAAGGTGATTCGGCGGAAGACTTTCAGTAGCCTACTAGCATACCTTCTTTGTGAAGCAAAATTCACGGAACTGATGCAACCTGTAACTTGTCCAACTGGGTTCCTCTTCTTGCTTAATGATCTACTTTCCATGCCATATGGTTTCATGCTTTGTTTCAAGGACAAGAGCTCTTGTTCAAGGTTCTGAATTCTAAAACTTGTAGACTCATATTCCTTCCTTGATAACTCATATCTTTGAGCTGCAATGTCATTTTGCAGCAAGAAATTCAATGTTTTACTTACTGGCTCTGCTCCATCACTGTATGGGCTCTCAGCTAGATTTTGGCTCTTGGAGTTAGGACACCTTGAGCTTGAGAGGCTTCCGGAGAATTCTCCACAGTGTGCAAATCTTGATGAGTCTGAGCATTCTTTGAAAACTTGGTGTGTATTCAGCTGTTGAACAAAAAGAGCCTGGACAATCAAACGTAAAGGCATCAATTCATTTTGAACTGCTTCAATGCATGCCTCTTGTGACAGTTTCTGGCAATTGAGGTATTTACATGCTGCCCCCTTCTCTTCTTGTGTCACATCTAGGTGTGCCTGAAGAAATGAGTAGGATTAGTGAGAATTTAGAGGAAGTGAGAAACAGTAAATTTTAGTTTCTGAAGACTAACTACCTGCAGGAAAGTGTCCACTGCTCTGTACAGTTGGTCATGATTCTGTCTGCAAGATATTGGTACTGTTTCAACAAGTTCTATGAACCTTTTAGGCTCCATTTTGGGATCAGAAGCGATAAGAGAGAGGTATGTATCCCATAATTCTGCAACGATTGAGTTGCTGGATGAAGGGATATGGTTCGACTCCATGTTAAAAGACAAATATGTGGAGAATATGCTTTCCATTGTAGCTAACTCCATAGTGGAAGAAATGGAGTCTATACCACTGTTTGGAATGAGAAAATCTTCAACTTGAGCCATGTGTAACTGAGATGCAATCTGATCTTGTAACTTTGCTCTGCTTTCACTTTTCAACCCAACTTCAAAAGACTTAGAAAGCAATGCAAAGTAAAATCCTACAGGTATTACTCTCCTAGCCTTCTCTCTCACTGGAAACAAATCAAGAATACCTTTTAGAATTATTGAAGCTCTGTTACTAGCATCAATATCCCCAATTTTGTTGCCAGAATTCTCCCAGAATTGTCTTGTCTTCTTAGAAAGTACCCATTTGTTTGCATACAGAACTATGATTGGACTCACATACTTTTCCTTCATTCCCTGCCTCCTCAAAGATCCTATTATTCTTCTGAAGAATCCAAATGGTAGGGCAATGAGATCTTTGATCCAAAGATCATGAATCACAATCTCTTTTGCCATTTCACAACTCCAAGCTTGGCCTGCTAATGAATCCAACGTAACAACTGGTTTGTCCCTCCTCCTTTCCGGGTCAAGAATCTCCATACAAGCCATGAAAGCTAAAGACTCGATGCATCGTCCAACTATTAGTAGCTCTTCAGACCATGGAAGCAGAGTTTGACATCTCTGGAGAACAATTAAGGTATCATCCCAACTCTGCAACACAACTTGGTTCAAATAAAGATCGAAACGCTGGCAAAGATTGCCAGAGCAGTGCTCCTCTGTCATTTCGAGGAACTCTGCTGCACATCTAAGAGCTGCTATGTTAAAAGGATCGATCAATGTGGAAGAACCATAAATGAATAAAGCAATCATCTCAAAGGTTTCTGGCCCTCCAGGGAATTCTTTTGGCAGTTCAAGCTCAGTTGTTTCAATCAATTGTTTCTTGAAATATCCGCTCTTCAAAGACAAGGGATTCTACAAATAACAAAAACAAAGAAAAGAATTCCATAGTAAGCTTTTAACCTGAAGTAGCTATATAAGTTAGCTCTTTTTTGCTTCCTTCGTTCTTACCTTGTGAAGGTTGAATGTTCTCTCTCCAACTCGAACTCGAACTGTAACAGGCAAACCAGTCTCTTGGCTCCTAAAAGAAGATCCTAAACAGTTCAGTTCAACATTTAAAGGATACAGAAACGATGTGCGGAATTGTCATATTTATATTCGTTACCATGAAATGATCTTTATCTTTAGGAGGACTCCAATACTAGGCGACGGGAAAGGACTCGAGGCCACTGAACTATCTTTAGAGCTTGCAGCTTCCATTAAAATAGCTCATGAAAATAATCTGAAGTTTCTTTTGTTACCAGAAGTGAAAGTAGAGAAGTTAAACAAAAGCACAGGTGATTTTACTGCAACTACAGACATGTGCTTCTGGTTTCATTTCTCTCGTCGAATGGCCATAAATGCTCCATACCCATCGCGAAAATCGAAGCAGAAATTGCAGTATTAGGGCCTCTAGAATCCAGGACAAAAAAAAAAGAACCAGTGGGAACGGAATGGAAAGTATGAAAGTGCACAAAGAGGTGGTTTGATCAGTTGTAGTTAGTCTACAGCAAACGCAGACACTCGTGCACTTTATTTAATTCATAAGGTAAATTACTATTTAGTCTCTGTGATTTGGCAAAATTGACTATTTTATCCACGTTTTATGAAAAATATATTATTTAATCCCCATAGTTTGCAATCTTTGGAATAATAAGTCCTTTCATCCAAAACTTATACTTTTTTTCTATCAAATGCCTAGTAAGAGCAAAGTACTGTATTTGTAACCCTATTTATAAATTCACTTTTTTTATATAGATTTTATTAAATTATGATGTAATTTTTATAGTTTATGATCATGGATTTGTCGTAGGATTCTAAAAGAATATTTTAGCAAAATCATTAGAAAGTTATGTTTATCTTTTCATTAGGTAGGCATTTAACGGAAAAGAGTATAAAATTGGAATGAAGGACCTGTTAGTCCAACAACTCTAAATCACATGAACTAAATAGTGTATTTTTCAAAAGGAAAGGACTAGATAAATCGATTTCTCTAAACTACAGGGACTAATATGTAATATACCGTAATGTATAGTATTATTTTGGTATTTTACTTTTATATTAGTAGTAGTCAAAAGTAAAAAATATGCACACGAATGAACAACTCAAAAATCCAAAAATTAAGGCTTAAACAACGTTCCTCGAGTGGTGAGTGGTTGAATTCTAATGCCACTCCTCAGCCTCGGCCACTGCATTATGCTAAAGAGTTTGCTAACCAACTCTCTCTCTCTCTCTCTCTCTCTCTCTACATATATATATATATATATGATTTGTTTGGATGAAGAGAGGGAGGGATCGTTAAAGTAATATATTGTAAAATATGGTATGAAAAAGTATGGTAAATGTTTTTTTTTTTTTTTTTTTTTTTGTTTGTGGGGAAGGTATGGTGAACGAAGGTTTTAATAACATTGTTTTATTTGGTTTAACGGTAGAGGAAGGTAGTGTTAAATATAAATATTACGAAAATATCCTTGTCATGAAAGATTTACAAATATAATTATGGATAATTTTGAAAATTAAATTTTTAACCATGCTTACACCCCCACACGGGTTTTTAACCCCTTAAATAATCTTTAAAAACCCGCACTCTCTCTCAAACTCTCTTTCCAAACGATTAAATAACCCCCTCTATCTTACTTTACTCTCCAAGTCTATCAAATAACCTCCATCTAAACAATCTGTAACCGAGTTATAGGATTTCTTTTTCCATCAAATTATTCCCTCCCATTTATGAGTATAACAAAGATTAGCAGCAAATTTTGTATTTATTTATTATTTACATTAATGTTCTTCTTTTTCTAATACTAATGTCTAATGGTAATGTTGCTAGGAATATATCACTTTACCTTCAAGGATATTTTCGTCCATTTGATTATTCCCTCGTTCACATACATACATCCATCCTCTTGCTAAAATTAAATGTATATACCCATAGCTTATACACTTAGTCAATTATTGACTGTCATTTTTTTTTAAAAAAAAATCCTTATATTTTATTAAAATTAATAGTCTATCTATGCATTTTTTAAAATATACTAATTTTTCTTTAATGTTTATTTTTTAAAATATACTAATTTTTCTTTAATGTTTAATTCAAGTTGAACTAGTATGTCTTTTTGTTAAGTTTTTGCATTTTTTTTTCCGTTCATTAATTTAAAAAGATGAAAATGTCATTTTACTTACATTGGAATCAACAAAATTTCATTGAAGAATTACTATTTTATCCATTAATTTTGTCCAAATTAACTGGTCTATCCTAGTATTTTATGAAAAAAGTAGGAAAAAATTGACTAAAATATAAGAAAAAATTAATATATTATCCAAAATGTAGGAAAAGATTAGTTAATTTTGCTAAAATAAAAGAACAAAAAGTACTAATTTTTGCAAATTACAATATCATTATTTACTACTCATTACGTCCGTACTTTACGATTTTATTTTATTGCTATTTAATATGCATTTAATCAAGAAATACACTACTATTCTATTTCTATAAATCAAATTATAAAACAAATATTGTAACTATTGCCACCTATTTATCTAAATCCATAACTTTGAAATATGAGTCATTACTATTTGAAAAAATATTAAAAATTATAATTTAACCATATTAATTATATATTTTTTAATCTTCATAAAAGTAAAATTAAATTTATTATTTAGAAAAAAAAAGAGTGTATTGTGTTACTTTTACTTTTTGTCTCCGGTGAGAAGATAGTCATACTTTAACTAGCAAAATTATATTTATTTATTTGTTTATTGAAAGAGAGTATGGGGAAATGAGAAGGTAAAAAGTGAATAAAGTAAAGTTGAAGTGTAGGTAAAGTTTTGTTTGCTTTGGAGCATACGCTATATATGTACATGTGTTAACTCCCAAGACGGCACGGCCTCTCAAACTTAGGGTTTTGCTTTTGGATGGTTTTTTGTTTGCGACCTCCCAACAAATCTCAATCCCAAAAAAGTTTACTATTTTCACAAGGATATATTTTAAGTTTTGTATACACTAATAATACATTTTTGTATGTTTATCTACAAAATACGTATACTTGATAGGGTTAATTCTCTTCTGTTTTTTTATTTAATAAATAAATATGAACATGTTATATATATATAACTATCTAGTATTCGAAACTCACGCTGGCCCGATCGACTAATATAAATTCAAGCCGAAAAGGCTCAAAAAAGGGCAAAGCACTCCTCAAGTGTTTAAAGGGATTCCTTTTTTAGAGGTCGAATTGAATACCTCTGAATTAAAAGAGAATGGATCTCTGTCGTCATTTCTCACTTCTCGGGATTATGATACTATATTATTCTTTGACCATTGACATGTAAAAGTTAAAAAAAAAAAAAAAACAATAATCATACCAAATAACCTCATTTTATTAAACTTTTCAATATAAGAAATAAGGGGTTTTGGATTAATTTATGGAGGCAGGTGTGTGGGTGTTTATATAATGGGTGGAAGACCAAATTCTCAGCAACAATAATGCCTACAGCTATGGGTTTCTTAGATTTGAAGTCATTTCTTCCTTTAAACCCGCATAAGAAGCTACTTTTTCTGCAGTTTAGATAACCTGAGGAGATTGAGAATTCATTCTTCAATCCCAATTAGTCAACTCAATTTTCAAAGTCAATTAACTTCTTTATGATACCGTTTAATTTTATAATAATAAAATGACGTTCATTTCAATTGATTCATATAACTGATAGTGATTCGTATCCAATATAAAGTTTTAATTATTTGATAAATTTTATGATGAACAGATAGTTAATAGAAATCTCAATCAACTGTTAATTCTATCTGTTACCTTTTGGAGATTAGTTTATAGTTGTTTTGTATTTATATAATATTTGGACTTATTAATCTCGTAAAAATAATTGCTAATTAAAATTATTTTTTTCAAATTAATATGTTTTATGATAATTTTGTTTATGGTTATTCAAAATAAAAAAATTTTGTACTATTTTTTAAAGAAAATTTAATTAATATTTTTTATTTATATTATATATTAAAATAAAAAATAATATATTCATATTAACAAATTATAAGAAATATGTACATCATACATCATAATATATAAAATTAATTATATTCTTAATGGTAATTTTACATTTTAACAACAGTCGCTATCAAAATTTTTACCAAACACCACGTTTATCAGCTAACTGCTATTAGCCACCGGCTATAAGTACACAGGAACAACTAGACCAAATGAACCCTTATTAATATTTTAATGACTTTTTGATTAATAAATATTTTATTCAATTACAAATTCCAATCCATTTAAGATTATTTGGCTTCCAAAAAAGAAAAAAAAAAATACATTATCGATCAATTTGATTTAATTTACATCGAGCAATTGAAAAAAAATAAAGGATTAAGCGCATAAAATTGTTGTAGATCTTCCATTTTTCATGAAGATTTTCTTTTCCTTCTTTGTAACTAGTTCAATTGAGAATTATACTTTCTCCTCAAGAAGTGCTTTAACCGAATTGCAGTGTGACAAGTGGCAGCTTATTTTCTTGCCAGCAACACAAAGACTTTCTTACTCTATGCAATTTTTACCAACAAATGGAAAATGTTTGTAATCTTGATAGTTGTGCATGAAATCAAATGAACATTGTCCCTTTGAATAACTCTCGTGTTTATGAAATTATTTTGAGACAGATAAAAATTTTATATATATATATATTATAGATTAATTAATCATATTTGAGTTAAAAAATACCTTATATTACTTTACACATTTTTGCTATTGCACCCATCAACTAATTTTTTCTCCCGATTTCAATCAAATTTTAGAATATTGTTGCCTATTAGACCAAGCTTATTCGATTATAAAAAGGGTGAAATGAAAATCAAATCGTTTTTAGGTGATTTCTAAAATGGTTTTATAATTACCGATTTCAATTTTATTTTGGTTTGAAAATAAAATTAGATAATTCTTTTCGAGCCTTTTGAAAACAGAAGTTCCAATTTTATAATTTGAATAAATACTAATAATGGATATTATTATTAAAAATGACTAACACATAAAACTCTATATCGATTTAATAAAATCTTTAATTTTTTTAAAAAATATGATAAAACAAAAAAGTTAAATGAAAATTTCTTTAAAAATATTTCTTTTCACAGTGTCAATTACAATTTGAAGTCGAGAATTGTTAACCCTGATTTAACATTTGACTGATCTAAAATCTCCTAATAGGAGAAAATAAAAAGATAATTACGAAATCCAAAAGCTTTGTTTTTTTATCTTTTCTTTTCTTGGAAATTCATAAGCGTTGATGATTTTGATCGAGTTAATTTACTGATGGATTGATGCTCATATTTCAAGCTGCCATTAAACAATGTGTCGTCCAGTGTCCAGTCATTTTGGTTTATAACCTTCCTTAAGTTTCTTTTTAATTATTAAATTCATTGTATATCCAAACTGCAATAATCTAAAAGCACAAATCATATGATTTGATTGAAGAAAATGAACCATTCGCAATACTTTTCCACTTGATAAGATTGTAATCAGGCGATGGAAAGATAAGTTGTTTAAAAAAAAGAAAAAAAGAAAAAAAGAAAAAAGATTCAAAGTTACATTTTAACAAACACCTATAATGCAATTGCTGATCAAGAAAAATAGTGTAGAACATTAAAGGGAAGCTTTTCTTTCTTTGTTTAGAATTGCAAGAGCTTAACACATAACAGTGAAGGAGTAGAGACTTACAAAACAGAAGAAAAAGAATACAACTTAGATAGAGCACTGTAATGTAATGGTAGACTCAATAATTAATTTTTCTGCTCTTAATTATTTGCAGATACTAATATTATGTGCTTATATTGAATCAGTCAAACAATCATAACTGAACTGCTCTCATCAGTTCTCATCTATACAACAATTAGATGAAACAAGGAAAACAGTTGGTTGATCTTGCAGGAATTAGAGAAAAGAAAACTGAGAACGAAAATTAATTGATCTTGCTGGAATTAGTGAAATAAAGTTATTAATATCATGAAGATACTTCAGAAAAAAATTTGAGAATTACTGCAAATACTCATACGTGAAACGATTTACAATAAACTCCAATTAGCAAGAGAATTCACTCTCTAAACAGACACTACTACCACAGTGCACACTATTTATTTACATGATAAAAATGCTGAATGGGAAATGCATACTATAAGGTATATTATAGGAGGAGAATATAGATTTAGGTTCACATTTTGACTAGAAAACCTATTTACGAGTGACTTTGATTCAAAGAAATGTTAAAGATCAATTTCAGGCATATGATTCACCAGAAAAGTTTTCAAGCCTCCGGCTCTGGCTCTGGCTCGGGCTCTGGCTCGGGCTCTGTCTCAGGCTCTGTCTCATCATCATTGACATCAGAAAAGAAGGGATCCTTCAGAAGTTCAGTAGCTGAAGGTCTTGCCTTTGGCTCAGCTATGCACTTTTCGATAAAAGCCTTCACTTCTGGATCTGTCACCATGTTCATGGCTTGGGGCTTTACTCCACTAGTCACTTTCTTGTATATTTTGGCAACACTGTCACATTCACTGTATGGTATCTCTGTTGTCACCATCTCTAGCAAGCACATTCCAAAAGAGTATATGTCTACTATTTCCGTGTAATCTTCCTCATAAAGCTCTGGTGCCATGTACTCTGGTGTGCCTATAATCGAATGCGCTATATGGCTCTTCCCCACTATTGTTGCAAAGCCAAGATCACCAATTTTCACCTATATGGAAGATTAATGGTTCATCAAGTCTAAGAAATCATAGAAGGGAACCAATAAAAGAAAAGGATAACAAATTGATTAATTGAGAAGTGCTAGTTCTAACTCGACAGGGGGACCATATACCCCTTCCCCTTTTTTTCCCCTTTTCTTTTCTATATATTTGTCATTTTTGAATCCTAAACTAGAGAATACAACATTTTATTCAAGTTAAAAACACCTGGATCCTAGAGCATAAAGATAAATTCCAAAACAGCAGTGAAACAGCAAATTGACTTCTGTGGCAATCATAGACCATCTTAACTTGAGAGAATGGTAAGTGAATTCCAACTCTGGTATCTAATGCGCTGATTTGAAGATCTGTTTTCTGGCAAAACAAACTGAAGCCTACAGGTTAATCCTTGCCAAAAATAGCTATTATTTGTATGGTTCGCTGGAAATTAAGATCTGATAACCAAAAAGAAAACTTAAAGGCTGCTATATGTCACTAATTAAGATAGACTAACAAAATCACAGACTCGATCAAATTAAAAAAGCATGAAGTGATAAAAAGGAAAACCAACTCATAAAGCAGTCAAAGCAATGTCCATCTTAATTACCTGACCAATGTTCCCATTGACGAAGATGTTGCTGCAATTCAAGTCTCTGTGAATAATGCATGGGTCATGTGTATGTAGATACTCTAACCCCTCAAGTACCTGCTTTGACCACTTCTTCAAGGCCTTCAGAGAGACATGGCGATGCTTCTTCCTGTAGTTTCTTAAATTTCCAGACGTGCACACCTCAGTAATAAAATTCAGTTTACTATGTTCTTCATCCAGCCATACGCTGTAGCAGACAATGATATACTTGTTCTTTAGTGATCTCAACAACTTAACCTCTGAATGGAGCCTGTTGATGAGTATTGGATCTTCAATAAAATTCCTCAATCGCACCTGATTCCAAGCCACCTCGATCCCTTCTTCTTGATCAAATGCTCTATAAACCTTCTTCACAGCACCAGCACCAAGCAGATCATCATACCGTCCAAACCTTCCAGTAGGGTCAACTTCAACAAATGGCTCACCATCTTTATCAGACGTATTGGGCATGGCAGCCGGCATCTTTTAGTAATAAGACAAGGGCAGATGCAATTATGAGAAATGCTTGAAAGAATCACAGAAACTGAAAAAAAAACAACAAAATTCATACACAGAACAATGACTGCTGCTGCAATTTATTCATTGGAGGAATAATATTATATATGTTCATTAACCCAAATTAAATCTCTCTAGTTATATTCAAGGGAAACTCCATCTATCTAAGAATCAAATGTCTGAGTGGGAAAACCAAATGCAATGACCAACAAAAAGATCTAATGAAGTCTAATGAGGGCATTGATTTTTGCCATAATGATAAAAAGTAAAAACTAACAAGGTAAGTCAGGTGCATCAGAAATAAAAATCTGAAATCACGGGTCGGATTAATAATATGTTTTCTATCTGCAGGGGTTGAAAATGCCCAAGTTTTAGTATTAATCTTTCTATTCCATACAAAAATTGAAAAAAAAAAAAAAAATCGTTGTCAAGAAAGGAAGAAACCTAATTATGATTAGTACCGCAATAATCATCCCAACCAATGAACAATCTGCAAAACGTGCTTGGCATTCAACATTTCCATTTTCTTTTCCTATGGAAACAAAATTCACAGTTTATTAAAGGATGATACTTTCTTATTATTCTATTCCAGAAAAACGAGGCCTAATGCATGTAAAAGTCAAATCAAATGAAAAGTTTGCAAGATGGGACAGAAGAAACAAGTATCAGAAGACATAAATGCGCCAAAATTGAATTGAAAGTAAAGCTATAATCAATGTACAATATAGCAAGCAATTCAAACACACACAAAAGTTTTAAGTATCAGATTCAGTTTTTAAATTTAAGCGCAAAATGAAAGGAAAAACAATTTGGATTATCAAATTAAAGGAGCTGATATTGAAAATCATATTGAATATCTGCTCACATCTACGAATTAAAAAAGAACCAGTTCACGTATCCTCCGACGGTATCAGTTACCTGAGATTATGAAGAGAGATTTGTGTTATTGCGATGAAGAGAGAGAGGAAAAAGTTTGGCTGAGCAACGAAACACAGAGCGAGGCTCTGGAATCTGGAGGAGTAACTATTGTAGAAGACTGCGATATTTATACCCAGCGCTGTTGTTTAGGCGGGTGTACAGAGTACCGTACAGTTTGCCAAAAAACGACGTCGTTGTAAATTAGAGATTGACAGTTTTTTTCTTCACGTGCTGAATAGTGACGGTATCATGTTCGGTAGGCCACGTGGAAGGTCCTCAGCTGAGAATTGTTAGGCTTTTGACACCAAGGCTTTGTTTTGTTTACAGTTATAGATTAGAACAAGCAAGGAATAGAATCGAATACTTGCATAATTCTCGTAATTAAAAATAATAGTTGGAATTTTTGCTGTAAGTATATATATATATATATATATATATATATATATATATATATATATATATTAATTAATTAATGTTATTCACATAATTTTTTATTTAGGTAGACTTCTGTAATAAGATCATAAACTTAATTGCAATTAAACTTTTTCCATATGTATAATAATAATAATAATAAAATGCTAATATGGTCTGGTTGCTCTTCTCGTAAGGAGTAGGAAATCTTGAATTCGAATTTTCTCGATCACAAATATTTTTATTAATTTAATGAGTACAAGGAAAACTACTTATATTATATAGCTCGGAATATTATTTTGACTCGTTAAGTCTTCCAAATAAATAAAAAAAATAACAATAATAAATTTAATTAATCAACGCAACTAAATACAAGATTATAAGCATATATATCATTAAGATAATAAATTAATAGTTTAATATTTACTTCTTAGTACGTGATAAAATTAGATGTTCGAATCATTATATAATTTTCTTCTTTAAAAATTTCATATCTAAATAATTTAGCAAAGAAAAGAAAAAGTATAATTCTTTCAAAATCTATAGCTATCACTTAGATCTTAGATCTATGCTATTTACATATCTAGCCTATATGCCTAAAACCTAACCTAATTAAATATTAATATAAATACAATAAACTCAATAATAACGATTATAATTTGAATACATCATAATATTCTTATAGGAATAAAAAATGCTATATAGAAAATTAAAATCGTTTGGAGATGATTTTGATTTCAGTAGAGAATGTTAATCTTTCGGGCAAAAACTAGTCCATTTTCAATTGAGACGACAAAAACAAAAAAAAAAATTTCTGCAATATATATTGTTTTTTCAAACTGATCCATTCTCATGTACTAAGAAAACAATTGCATAACTAAATTGGATATATAAAAGTCCTTTCTTATCTATAATTAAAGGTGGTTCAAGTGATAATACATATTTGAGTTCAATGTACTATTTTTATAATATTAGAGTCAATGAACTCTAAAATAAAATAAGCTTTATACCCAAATAAAGCGTGAAAATGCTTATAATAAGACAATGTATATAGTAATTACGTTTTCTAATTTTTATTTTTAAAATTGGTTTAATTTACGTCTCAAACAAGAAGACAATTTCAGTATGAGAAAATTGATGGATTTTATATATTTTTTTTTTGTAACTATTATCATTTTATGTTATTGACCAATTTGAGGCAAGAGAGCAATTTTTAATCAAAGTCAAAAAGCCTTTGGCTGGTATACAGCGAAGCACAATGGGCAAGGCACATGAGCTTTACAGGCTAAATATGTGAAGCTTGTGAATTCATCAAAGGCCAACTGGTTCTACATTTTTAGAAAGCCTGAGTAGGCAAAATCTTGATTTTGAAGAGTAGAAACACATGATGCTTGTGGGTTGATTGATGAATCAGATAAAAAAAAAAAAAAAAAGATGATGGATGGAGTACGTTAGACTTACACTAGAGTCTCTTTCAATAAAAAGAGGGTTCAGGTGGTACTCGTGCCAGAATCAGAAACCTTGAATCAGGTCATAGCCTGTTCTTGCTCATCACCCAATATTAAATGTGATGTTGCGTATGGGTTTCCCTTTATTTCTAATATCCAATCCATCACTCATTTGCAGGTTTTCACTTAATGCTAAATGAGGATCTTACCTTGCAAATGCCAAGTTTGAGTCCTCTTTCTCTATTGTCAAAAACAAAATAACAAGGGCTACTCTTATTTTTTTAATCAGGGCTAAATTTCTTTAAAATGTTGAATATGATTTTAAAAAAAAAAACAAATTCAAGGGTTAAATTGACCAAATATCAAATATAATCTTTTTGATCCAGCTAAACAAGTTCAAGGGCGTGTTCGGCAATAGGTTTAGAGTAGCATTTAGTGTTTCTTTTAAATTATTGTGTTTGGTAACTTGATACATAATGTAGATTATGAAGTGTTTTCTAAAATGTTATCTCACATAACGTTTATTATTTCACTCTTTTTACTGAAATTTTTTTTTTACAACCTTATCTTTATCCTTAATTAATGTCAAAACTTTTTGTTATCACATTACATGATTTATTATCTTTATGTTAATTTGGCTTATTTATAATTGATAGTAAAAAAAAAAAAAACTTTCTTTATATATTTATTTTTAAACTCAAACAAATATTAAAAATTAAAAATGTTAATCCTCTAAAATATTAAAAATTTTCAATTTTATTTATCAAATAGTGAACTTTTTAATTTTTACTCCCTTAAAATTTGAAAATTTAAGTTTAGTGAAATCATTTTTTTATAAGGAATTTAATTGAAACTCCTATGTGAATATTTTAATGTCCTATTTGTCATTATAAATTTATTACAAGTCAAACGACTGTTTTTACCAAACACTTTCGCTTTTAACCACTATTTAAACAGCTAATAGCTAACTGCTTAACAGTTACTAAAACAGTTAACAACTATTAGAACAACTAATAACTACTAGAACCACTAGTATCTCTGAACATGCCTCGAGAGTCAAAATGAAAATTATTCCACTTAAAGCCGTGTTCGATAACAGGTTTTTAAGTAGCTTTTAGCGTTTTAACTGAACGCTATTTTTTATAGTGTTTGGTAACATATGAACTGTCTCTTAGAAATTAAGGTAGTGTTTTATAAAAAATTAACTCATATAATACTTAACTTTTTAGCGTTTTATAAAATGCGGTTTATAAAATTTTGTATGTTTATTGTGAGGCTAATGGTCGTGCGAATTGGATGGCTCATTATGCGTCCACATCAAGCATTGGGAATCATAGTTTGGACAGGCCTCCTAAAGGCATTCTCAGTATGCTTCTTCGTGATATTTGTGGGGTATCTTATCCTAGGAACGGCCTCATGTAATTTTTGGCTCCTTTTTCTTTTCAATCCAAACAAAAAAAAAAAAAAAAAAAAGCATATTGTCTCCCTACAACAATTCTTATATTGTTCAAATTATTGAGAGAGATTAGAGGAAAAAAAATGAATTGATTCATCAAATTAATGTGTAAAAAATTAAAAAAATACTTTGTACTATGCACATTGCAGCACCCCTAATTAATATCTAAATTTCATTTTAGGATGCAATCGTAAAAATAAAATGAAACAAATTATATCATCGTAATAATATGCAAAGTTCAGGATATTATTCCTTAGTAGACCATTACGCCTTGCAAATTAATAAAAAGCCTTAATTAACTTCCTTTCGCTTTAGGCTTAATGACTCCTAAATAGGGAAAATAAAACGATAGGTATTTCTTGCAAATTCATAAACGATGATGATTTTTATCAAGTTACTTTATCAATTAGCTTGTGATATTAACTTCACTCGGTGACAAAAATCACTTACGAGGTTGATTACTATGGCTTAAGTAATAGGTTCGATTCTCTGCAATGTAAATTTCTCCGGACCAGCCCCTTTGTCTTCAAGGACAAGCGGGAATTAGTTGGATTTGTGGATCGTTAAAACGAACAAAACTGACACGACCTAAAAACCTCGTGCAAGCATAAAAAAAAAAAAATGAGGTCGTGACATTTTAGGCTACTAATGGATGATAATATTATGATTTATACCTTCCGAAAGTTTTTTATTACTCCCTCCTATTCATGTATATAGACAAAGTTTCCACTTTCGGTGTTCTATTTATATAGACAAAATTATTTAATTTGGACTATAGCCAGAGTGCAAAGTTTATATTATCCTTGATTTGCTTTATTTAGAGTACTAATTTTTTAGAAAAATAAAAAAAGTGACAGATGAAGTTGAAATATTACATTAAAACTAATTTATAGCTGTATTATTTTTATCTCTCTGTTCCAAGTAAAATTGCACACATTTACAAATTTTGCGCATTTACTTAATAAAAACTATCGCCTATTTTTTTTAGATACAATTAGAAATAAAAAATGCATGTAATAATAATATAGGTGCATTACTTAGACATAAAAATACCCACATTTGTAATATTTGAGCACATATTTTTATTATCCAGAAGATGATTTGAAGTAACGTTTTACAAAGACAATTAGTGCATTTTTTAAATAAAAAGACCACATTTTTGAACTACTAAATGTCATTTATCTTTTAAAGCATATGAAACTACTATCACATGGTAAATATGTTCGCAACAGGATGTTGCACTCTTATTGTTGCTTCCTTCACTATTTTGCATTAACTTCAGTTACCATTCGTCCCATGGCAAATTTGTTCGCAAGGACCATTCATCCTATTTGTAACTAATGCACTATTTTTTGTAATATGCCAGATTTTATAAACTGACCTTTTTGAAGTAGACAATGTGTGCACAACTTTCTCGATAAAGCGTGAATTTAACACTCCTTGCATTTCAGAAAGAAGCATGTTTTTTACTAAATTTTTGATTTCTTCTGTCATGTTTTTTTTTCTTCGCTCCCTTCTTTGTACTCACACCAGAAGGCAATGTGTGAATTCAAGCTCTTCATCATGATTTGGTGATTGTGTATTTTCTTATGCATTTGAATCGATCAAGTCCAAGGGACTAACCGTCAGAGTGAGCACATCTTCTGAGGTTATGGCTGAATCAGGAGGTTGTAAATTCAAATCAAATGGATATGACATGGTTGTAGGCATTGGGCTTTTGGATTTTTGTTGTAATTCGTGCGCAGTGATTGTTAGCTATTGAATTGACATTATTTATAAGTGAGTATTTGGGAAGAATTTGAAGAAACAATTGATGCTATCAAAATTTTTATTCCAAAAAGATTATTTGCACATGATTCCTTTATTAAGTGTTTATATTTTTAAATGAAAATTAAATTTTAATTTTCCACCAAAATTTTACACTAAAAATTGAGACAACCAATTTTAAAATTTTGATTAGCAGGTAAAACTTGACGTTAATTAGAAGAAATGAGTGGATTTTAATCGTGATTCATCCTTTAATTATAGGTATAAGTCATTAATTGTGTTTATAAGAATAAATTGGCATGACATATTTGACTTTCAAAGTAAATATTTAATTAATGAAATGTTGAAGCAATAGAAAAGATTTAGACAAAAATTATAGTTTAATTAACTTCTTAATCCATGTGCAAAATTAGTCGTGTCTATATAAAAATATCTGAGGGAGTATTAAATTTTTGTAGATCTATACAATTTAAAAGCATAAACAATGATTTGATTTTGTTAATATGATGGAAGAAAACGAATGATTTGCAAATAACTTTGAAGATTGTAAACAGAATGGAAAGAAAAGTTTTCCTTTATAAAAAGAAGAGATCCTCCAAACAATTGAAGGAGAGGTAAAACTTTTTGTTCAAAATAAATAAAATTTTAAACCTCCTCGATAGAAAAGATTTTATTAAATTCTACAAATTCAATTATAACCAAAAAAAATTACAATAAAATAAAAACCCACATTAAGCATGAAAAAAGATTCAAAGCTATATCTCAACAATCGGAAAGGAAACCATGAATCAAACTTAAGAGCAAAAAATTTTTTTTAACAAAAATTTAGGGGAACTAAATAAAAAAATAATTTTTTTAAGAAATAAATTAAACATAAAAATAATTTCATGGTAAAAATAAAAGAAAAATGGGCGCCATGGCCACTCCCCTCCCTCCCCCTCTTTCACAGACATCCACTATGAATCATTTCAATGATGTACTTATGTTTTTTGTTTTAATTTTTCGGTGTCCGAAAATTCACTGGCCATATTTAAAGGAGATCTATACCAAGGGCTCAAACTCAAAAATTCTAATTAAGGAAAAAGAAATCTTCGTCATCTCACCTCACCCTACTATCATTTATTGTTAAGTGAAATATGCCGAATAATTAAAAAAATTAATTGTCCAGCTATTGAACTTGAAACCTCAATCCAATTTCAATATATCATCAAGTATAATGCCTAATGCATAAACTTATTATTTCTAAACATTGATAAATTATAACCTACCATTTTAGCATTTCTAAATTTTAATTCATCACTTAAACAAAGAGCGAAAATAAGTCTGATTTATCCTAAGGTAATAAAAAAATTTTGTAAAAGTTAAAATGTTCAATAGATGCAATTTTATAAGTTCTAAGTATTCAAAATGGTCAAATTAAAAGTTGAAAGCGTCACAAAATTATTTGCATATACAAAAGTGAATTTATAGGATTAGCCTTAAGTAAATATATATATATATATCTAATAATTAGGAAGGTTAATTTACTGACTTCAATGAGAATGAATAAAAACAATAATTAAAAGAAATGAGGACAAGAGTCAGTTAATCTTGCTGAAATTAGACAAAAGAAAATGAATGTTACAGTGATAGAAGTTATTAATATTACAGTGCTTACATGGAAAACTTAAAGTGCTTCGAGTCTATGAAATCATATTTAGAAGGTAACCAAAGAAAAGGAAAAAGATCAACAAAATGATTAATGAGAAGTTCTATTTCCAACTCTATCTGTTTTCTGGCAAAACAAACTGAAGCCTAGAAGCTAATCCTTCCCACAAATAACTATTATTTATGTGGTTCTGCTGGAAATTAAGATATGATATCATTAATTGAGATAGACTAACTCAATCAAATTATAAACATGAATTGATAAAAAAAGAAGAACATCGTAATCTTTGTAGCTTTAACTCAAAAAGCAGTCAAAGCAATGTAAATTTTAATTACCTGACAGATATTCCTACTGACGAAGTGTTTCTGCATTTCAGATCACTGTGAATAAGCATGGGTCATTCATATCGACAGACTCTAACTCCTCAAGCACCTGCTTTGACCACTACTACAAATTTTCAGGCCTTCAGGGAGACATGGAGATGCTTCTTCCTGTAGTTTCTTAAATTTCCAGACGTGCAAACTTGAGTGACAAAATTCAGTGTAGCAAACAATGATATACTTGATCCTTAATGATTTCAATGACTTGACTTCTGACTGGAGCCTGTTGATGAGTATTGGATCTTTTAAAATTCCTCAAACGTACCTGATACCAAGCCACCTCGATACCTTCCTCTCGATAACATGGCCCCTCTAAACCTTCTTCACAGCACCAGCACCAAGCAAATCATCCACCCAAACCTTCCAGTAGGATCAACTTCAACAAACGGTTCACCACCTTTATAAGCTGTATTGTACCTTACAGCCGACATCTTCTAGTATAAGACAATGAGAAAACCTTAAAAGAATCACAGAATCTTCAAAGAACAACAAAATCCATACACAGAACAACGCCTGCTGCTAGAGTAATATATATTCTATATGTGCATAAATCCAAAATAAATCTCTCTAGTTATATTCAAGCATAACTCCATCCTAGAATCAAATTGGTAAAACCAAATGCAATGACAAACATAAAAGATCTAATGAGGTCTAATGACGGTAATGATTTTCGCTATCACGGCAACAAAGTAAATCAGGTGCATCAGAAATAAAAATCTGGAATGCGTTAACCTTTCTATTCCAATTCAAAAACTAAAAACTCATTGTCAAGAAGAGTCCTAAGTATGGTTACCACAGTAATCATCCCAACCAATGACCAATCTGCAAAATGTTTTTTTTGCATTCAGAATTTAAAATTATTTTTTTACTTCAAAACTTATGAGACAAATTTAATCCTCAAGAATGACCAAATCCAAATCAAGCCAAAACATGATTAAAAAAAAAAAAAGCACACTTGCTACGTTCTAGCATTTAGTGTACCATCTATTCATTCAAGTTGCAAAACCAACACATACAGTTTAAATTTAAACACAGAGGAACAAAATGTAAAAGAGAAGGCTCATATTTTGCTTTTCTGGAAGCAAAAGCAATGCTTGCTTAAAAACTATTTCTTATTGTCATTGAAGCAAAATTCATAGATAAGTAGTACTTCTCAAGAGGCTAATGTAAAAATTTAAATCAAATGGAAAGTTAAGAATTAACAACACTAATATAGATGTAACAGAAATCAAACAGGACAGGGAAAAAAATAGCAGAACTGGCAAAATTTAACAATTATATAGATAAAATCAAAGCCCCAAAATTTAAAACCTAACTCATCAAATCAATCAGGTTTCAAGTATCAAATGTCACATAAAATTTTTTGAAAACAAAAGGTCCAAACTACACAGTAGCAGAATCTCAACTTCATCAAAAACTCAAAAAAAAAAAAGAAAAAAGAAAAAAACAACCTAATTAAAAATATAACTATAATCACTATAGTATTTATTATATAGAAATTCAAAGACATACAAAAGTTTCAAGTATCAGATTCAATTTTCAAATTGAAACATAAAATGAAAGGAAAAACAATTTGGAATATCAAATTAAAGGGAGCTGAAATTGAAGCTCCAATCACAACTCAATCCATATATAAGGTTATCAAATTAAATATCAGCCCAAATCTACAAATTAAACAAAAACCATTTCACATATCCTCTGAAGGCATCATTTACTTTGAGATTATTAAGTTGAAGAGTTTTAAGAAGCAGCAAATACAGTAGAGAGATTTGTGTTATTACAATGATCAGGGAAGAAGAGAGTTTGGCAGAGGAATAAAACGCAGATGACAGAGAAAGACTGGAAGCCAGAGGAGAAACTATCACAGAAAATGGTGATATTTATACCCAACGACAGTTTGAGCAGGTGTACAGTTTTCCAAAAGGACATCGTTCTTAAATGAAGAGATGAAGGGGAGAGAGGGGGAAGAGAGAGAGAGATTCAATTTGTTTATTTTCATTTTTCTTAAATTCATACATTCAATTTGTTTATTTTCATTTTGTTCAAGTTAAAGACCAGCATAAGAATAACTCTAAAACAGGAGTGCAAGAGAAAGTTGATGTCTTCAGCAATCATAGACCATCTTAACTTGAGAGAATGGTAAGTGGATTCCCACTCTGGTGTCTAACATGCTGCTTTCAAGCCGTTGGCTAGAAGGACAAAGCATAACCAATCGCAGAGTTATTCCTAAAATCATCCTTCCTCAACCTACAGCAAAGACAACTCTGAACCAGATCTGTCTTCAGGCAAAACAAACTGAAGTCTAAAGGCTAATCCTTGCCACAAATAGCTATTATTTGTGTGGTTCTGCTGGAAATTAAGATCTGATAACCAAATATACAGTCAAAGCATAATGTCACTAATTGAGATAGACTAACTCAATCAAACTAAACAAGCATGAACTGATAAAAAAAGGAACACCACCAAAATCTAAGTTTAACTCGTAAAGTAGTCAAAGCAAAGTCAATTTTAATCACCTGACCAATATTCCCATTGACAAGAATGTTACTGCAATTCAGATCTTTGTGAATGATGCATGGGCCATAAGAATGTCGATACCCTTCAATTACCTGTTTTGACCACTTCTTCAGGGCCTTCAGGAAGACATGGCTTCTTCCTGCAATTTCCTAAATTTCCATACATACATGCCTCAGTAATAAAATTCAGTTTACTATGCTCTTAATGTGCATTGGTTTGATTAAATGTCCTCAAATTGCTTGGATCAACTAAAACGAGAATCTCCACTCTACAAATGCAGTGATGATAAATCTAGTCGAATATTTGACAGCAAGCAAGTCAAACTATGCCACACATACCCTAACTTTAGAATTAAAAAGTAGGTTGTTTTATGCCATGCTAAAGCAGCAGTAAGGGACATATTGGAACAAGAAGTTGAACTTCTATTTATTGGTGTTTTAGGATCTTCAATGCGTCGCTCAATAAAAGGTATGAACATTACTTCCAATCTTAAAACAAGAATTTCATTGCAATCTACTTCAAAATGTCACTAAAACTAGAAGAGAACTAGTGTTACAAAAGAGCATTAAACAGGTAATAACAGAAAAAAAAAAAAAAAAAACTAAGATAGTAGATATATGATCCAGAATCACACAAAACCAAGAACGAAAATAGATATCAGTCAGTCTAAAATTCTCAGAAATGGACCACACATGCAATTTGCAGTTTCCATCAACTCAGAATAGAACTTCAAATCACCTAAATATAGTCAATTTGCTAATCCTCTAATATACTTGTGAAATCTAGTTTCATACAAAAGAGTCCTAAAATGTCATGTATATCCAGAATTTAGTTCTACCTAGCAAAAGCTCAGAATTCCAAGCATCAATGTTTGACAAATAGCTTTCACCAACATTACAAAGCAATTCTGGAAATCATAATTACAAAGTAGAAGAGTGAGAGATGAAAATATTAAGCATCAATCGGATGCTCCTCTTAAACATTAGCAACTCTTTATGATCCAATATTTGGAATAGGCTTGCCCATCATATAAACAATACAAAAGGGGAACAGTGAAATCATACATGCATCCTTGAAAGAAACTATTAGTTGATCGTAAACATATACTACTAAAACCACCAATTGCTAACATTGGCATGAAAAGTACATTTTTTTACTAGGGGATTAATCCTCTCTTACAGACGGTGACCTGGAACTCATGGTTCCATCTCTTTCAAACCTTGAGACACTCCTTATGCTCTTTGGAGTAGCAACACCGGGGCTTGCACCTCTATAACTAGCACGAAGAGATTCATCGACAGAAGATGAAGACTTAGAAATTGCATTCCTCATAAACTTCTGTGCAGCAGGTGAAAGTGTGCGCACACTTGGACTCGCACTCCCCCCCCTTCCGGGAGAAGGCAATGGTGGCTTTTGAAACATCTTTGATCTCTCCCTAATCTTTCGTGCAGCCTCCCTGGATAAAGAATGAGCCTTCACATCCCTTGCAGGTGGATTTGGCATTTTAAAATGAGGCCCATCGCCATTACCACCAATATCAATCGGTGTGTCTTCAGGCTCCAATCTCAATGGTGTCCCCTCAATCTCACCCCATGTAATAAATGGTGATTCATCAACTCCTGGAGCCGGTGAAGGAGTCCTAACAAAACTATATCCATTTTCTGCTTTCTTCCCTGATTCCACATAAAACCTGTTTGGTGTCTTCCTCAAATCCTCCAAATCATACTTCTTTGCTCTATCCCCATCTCTGTCAGATACAGGAAGGGGGGTAGCCCCTACTACTGGAGTGTAAAGCACTTCAACGGCACCATCATCTGTAGGCCTAGAGTCCAATATTTTACCATGAAACCGTGTGTTTGACCTATTAATTTCTTTCGTTAAACCCTTCAATCTAACAGCCCGTTCCTCTTCGGTCAAAGGAGCCTCACCCCTATCCGCAGGATGGTACATTAACAAGTTCTTAGCAGTGTAATTCCACCCCTCCAGTGTGCTCGGTGGCTGATAAGATGTCCCATAACCATCTGTAATCCTATCCCTTTTCACATCCCCAATCAGTTTAACATCCTCCTTTTCACCTTCTAACAAATGCCCATATCTCTCCTTTCTCTTCCTATTCACTTTCTCCAGTATCTTTGAAAAACTCTCATTATCCTCGCTCGTATACCTCCTAAAGAACTCATCTAAACTCAACGAATCATCAATAGCACTATCATTCTCCCTAGACTCAGCATCACCAAAAAATTCCCTATTTACAGCGCTAGGTGTTTTATTATCAAATTCATCAAAAGGAGTGAAATTACCCATAAAAGTAGAACCTGGGGTTTGCGTTCGGTTTCTGGTTTGAGTACTGCCATCCGCGTTGGAAATATTTACTCTTTTGCCACGCCGCTCGATGATCTTCAATTGGGCATCTCGTATCAGAACCGGATCGCCGGATTTTACTGCTTCAAGCCAATCGAGACGGTCACGGAGTTTGGAGATATCGGGAAAGAAGTCTCTTTCGATGATTTTCTCGATAGCTTCAACGTATGTGTCCTCATCAAGGACTTTAGTATGTTTTCTTGGGTTTGCAGGTGTAGTGATCGAGGATTTATTAGAGGTTTGGAGAGAATTTTCGGGATTATGAGACGGAGATGGGGATGAGAGCTGCCGTGGTGAGTGTCCTGGAGACAAAAGCATGGCGGATTAGGATTAAGGTTTTGGACAGAAGGTGAGATTGAAAGAAATTTAGTAACTAGAGCTTCTCTGTCAAGATAAAGTAAACTTATGGTTTGGGGTTAGGGTTCCGCTGCCTCTCGTGGTGGCGGTTGCGACGGGGCAGTTACAGTATTGGCTTGGATTATGAAGACACTAGAAAAGATATATGTATATAGAGAGAGAGAGAGAGAGATACTAGAAAGAATTGAAAGAGGGGAAAAATTAAAATTCGTCCCAATTTTTATTTTTCAAATAAAGTATCTTAACTTATAATTTTATTAACAGTTAAAAAAAAAGCCTCTTTTAATTGTAAATTTAAAAATTAATTCCTAAAATTATAATCAAACGCGTTCTGTAATGTATAATTTCCGTAACAGTTTCACGTTTTTGATGGAAAGATTAAAATCTTAATAAAATTATAATTTAAAAATTTTATAATTATTTTTTTTAAGAAATAGAAAATATTCATGAACTAATTTAATTAAGGCCTAATTTATTTTTGCCCCTTCAAAGATAACGGTACACGCGTAGGTGGACGGCTGAAAATAGTAAATTGCAAATTGCAAATAAGACAGAAGGGAAGGAATATGTAAATTATTGATTGCAAAAAAAAAAAAAAAAAATTGTCACTTTAAACTTTAAAATTGGATTTGTGAGATCTTGAATTTTATTTTTTTAATAGTCTAGCAATAATAATTTTTAAAAATTTTAAATATTATATGTGTTTGATATATGATATTATATGTATTTGATATATGATTAGTATAATTTTTAAAATAATAATTTTTACATTATTCAGCTATCAAATAAATATTTAAATAATCTAATTTTAGAAATTGAGATGTGAAATAAATCAATTAAAATTTTTAATAAATATAATTTTATAAATTAAAATATTTAATAAATTAAAATGAAAATTGAGGTTGCATCGTATTTCCGTTACAATTCATTCCTCAAGGCAGCAAGTGAACCTTACACGGTTTGTCTAGATCCTTTGATTTTCTCTCAAAGCTCCAGTAGAAGAGCCCTATACGAACTACATCGATATTTTAAAATTGATGAAATAAGCAAGAAACAAAAGAGGTCATAATTGATAGAGGGTTAATAAAATTATAATTTAAGAATTTTATATTTAATTTTTAAAAATTAAATCTCCGTATATTAACTTAACTATAATTTAGGGACCATTTATTTTTTTACTAAATATAATTCCCTTCCATGCTAAATTTTGATTAAATCCATGGGCTGTGATGAAGTCTCTATGGAAATAAGTAAATACTACATCTGTTGGTTAATTTTGACATTTTTTTTTTTACCTTTTTTATATTTATATAACAAATTTACAAAATTAAGATAAAAATAATTATTTTATTTTCATTTTTTTTTAATTACAGAATTTAATAAGAGGATATTTAGTCAATTACACTTATTTATTTTTTGGATTGAATTACACTTATATATTTATTGAGATGATTCAATATTTTTTTAATTATTGTCAAAAAAGTTAAAAAGTGGTAAAATTATTAAATTAAGGTAGTAATAAGGCATGTTTGGTCGTGAAACTGTTATTTGACGTTCAATTACCAATGAGTTGTTAAAACCTGGGGGAATAAGGAGCAGGGGTTGGGCGTGTTTAGATATACTAATTAGAAATAATATATTATATTCTTTTAAATTAATATTATTTATTTATTCCAATATAATCTTAAATTTAATAGGTTGCTTATAAATTATAACTGACAAATAAAAATCAATCTGAAAATGTTAATTAATTATTTATTATAACAAAAAAAAAGAGAGTATTCAATTCAATCAAATCAAATCAAATTAAATTTTCTCTAGCTGAAATAATGGACCGAAATAAAACTAAATATTCTAATTTATTTATAGATAATCGAACCAAATTTAAATAACCAAATTCAAAATGATTACCTTGCTGAAAGAATCAATTTAGCTGGAAAATAAAATAAAATAAATCAAAATACAATCAAATTGATTCAAACCAAAAATTTTATGATTTTGATCTATTGGGTTTTTTTTTTACAGAAAATTGAATTAAAATTGAAAATTCAAATTTTGATTTTTAATTAATCAAACCAAATTGATTTTAATAAATAATCGGAACGAATCAAACTAAATAATATGGGTTGAATTTGATTTTATTGAGTTAAAACTGAAGTTTGATCACTTTTACATTTTGGCTAGCTTTTAGCGTCCCGAGCAATTATTTTATTAATTATGTTGTTGGTATATTTATAATAGCATTCTAACAGCTATATATGAATAACTATTAACTAAAAACTAGTCTATTTGTCCCAAAATATAAATCTTTTATTGTCCCAAAATATAAGTTTTTAAAGGTTTTTGCATATAGACCAAAAAAGCAATTAATTCTCCTAAATTATAACAAAATTAAGCATAATTTGACTAAATTATCTCTTATCTCAAACTAAGAGTTATTTTATGAAGGTAGTGATTGTATTTAAAAATAAATAAGGGTAATATTAGAAAAACATCATTTATTACTTTTTTGCAATACTCAAAATGACTTATATTTTGCGACAAAATAAATATAAAAAAAAACTTATATTTTGAAACGGAGGAAATAATACCTAACATCTAATAACTACTGACAGCTAATATTGTCGAACAAATAACAACCGCTACAACAACTAAAAACAGCTAGGTAGGTTGTTTCGGCAACAATAACTGTTCAAGTAGTTTTTAGTCAAAACGCTCGATCGATAACATAATATTTAAACTAGTTTTTAGAAATTAATATAGTGTTTTATGAAAAATAATATATATAATATTTAATTTTTAATATTATACGAAAAACTACAGATAAAGTTAGTAAAACAGTTATTTTTACTCAATAAATTTAATGTGCAGAAACTATCAAAATAAATAAATTTAGTTTACCAGGCCCCCTGCTACGGTGATACAAAGCCACCTTGGAATCAAAATGGATTTTACCAAAAACGAGAAACCCATATTCCGAACTCGTGGCCTTTAACCCGCAACTTGATTGGGTACTGATTCCCAATCCAACGGCTGATATGAAAGATGAACAACAGGAAAAATGCACGCAACTTTTTTGTACACCCCAATCAAAACCAAACAACAGAGAGCACAAATTCTCAACTGTTACCTCATCGCATTCAATCATTTTCCCCAGCTCTTCTTCTCCTTTCGCCACTCTCTGATTTTTTTTTTTTTTTTTTAAATAAAAACTATTCGGTAACCTTAAATTCTCCAACTCACCTAAACTTCTACTCTCTCACTAACAAGAAAAACTTACTCAAACATTTCACGCGCCGGCTTGGATCCCGAGACCGGCGTGATCTACGGCCCTGATTCAGAGTCAAAATTCAATCAGTTTCACATGGAAGCGAGAGCACCTGATTATCCCTATCCTGAAGTTTTCTCCACTCCAGCTCATAAATGAAGGTTTGGTTTCTTTTTGCTACTTCCGTAAATTCAGATGGTTGTTTCCTGTAATTAATTAAATTTTTTTTTGGAGTGAGTTATGGATTTATTGATGAGTTTCTGTTGATTGTTTTGAATTCTCTGCTTATTTAATACGGAAATTGGGAAATTGGGGCTCTGAGTGAGTTTGTGGTGTTTGGCTGTTGAGAAATACGGTTAAAAAAGAGGGAGAAAATGAATTTTTAAGCCTAACACTAGCTTTGGTGTTCATGGAATTGAATTGATTTATTAGAAGTAACCTTGGAAAATAAAGTAATTTGATTTTGAATTTCCCTACTGCTTTCTTTTTCATCTTAAAAATTTTCTTGGGAACCAAACACTGTTCAACTTCTTTTCTTGTAATTCTTAGTAATTCAGAGAAATGGATGGAATTTATTCACGAGGCTGATAGCTGAATAATTTGTTTTGACTTTTGTTATCCATTGATGTTTTTCGTTGTAGTACAGGTGAACCTATCTTGAAAATTGGCTATTATTTGAAGTGTAGGGAAGTGTTCTCTATAATAATAAAATAAAAAAAAAAAAAGGAAAAAGGGAAAAAATATTTTCAATATTTCAACCAAACTTAGTATGTCTAAGCAAATTCTCAACATGACATTTCATTGCACTCACAAGCTATGCCCAGTTCAATTACCGTATATGAGTTTTGGCATAGTCTTAGGTTCAAAACCCACCTTCCCAATACTAAACGAAACCCTATTGATTTGTATTATTCTAGTAGGACTGCTCTTAAATCTTAATGTGATTATATTTGGTTTCTCGAGTGAAAAAGCCTGGTATCAATGAAATAAATGGATCTTTAATGACCGGCCTGAAATTTAGCTTTAAATTTGAGCGACTGATGATTTAATTTCCCCCATTCATATAGTTTTCTTGATGGATACCGTATAAGTCGATAGCCATGTAGTTTATTTAAAAAACTTAACAGTAGGCAGTAGCCATTTGCTGGTTAAACTGGAGGAGTGGAGACTGTTAAGTAAATTGGTTGTAGTTTGAGAGAAAACATCTCGAAATAAACTAGTAATAATGGAAAAAAAGGCATTCGTACTACTTACTACTTTTTGCATTCTTAAACATACTTGAAGTTATGATCAAGAAAGCAACTGGGAAACTAACACGAAATAGATGATAGATTATGAGTAAAAAGTAGAACTATTATAATGTGAAGTCTGACATAAGTCTTAATATTTGTGTTATCCATATTTGTCTCTCATTTTTCCTCTGAAATTTGAACCTTTGTTGGCTGAAAAATCCCAATTATCCATTTATATGGTTATCTGGTACATAGTTTAACTTATTGCATGCTTTTTCAGGTATGGATGATCAGCAGCATGTAACATTAGTTCAAGTTTGTGATCAATTGCAGTAACTGCACCTTGAGTTGATCTCTTTGTGTTTCTGCTACAACTTTGAAAGTTCACATGGTTTCTTCAGGGGAAGATCTGGATAAATTTGCGTCTGACGAATCAGAAAAAAGACTGCACCCAGATAAAAGTCACACTGTACAACAGATTGATGGTAGTGGAATTCACAAGTCAGAAAATCAAGAAGAAGCTACTACTGTTACCCCTGAGAAATCTCAGCAGGATCACAATGCTGGAATCCATATATCACAGTTAGATAAAGAAGGAAGTATCTCTTCTATAATACCACATAAAGTCCCACAGACAGCTGCCACTAGTTCCAGTGCCTTGCGATCTGGTCAGGAAGGAAAAACTCCTATTATACGTGAAAAAGTTTTAGAGGATGGATATCATTGGCGAAAATATGGGCAGAAACTTGTTAAGGGAAATGAATTCATACGGAGCTATTACAAATGTACACATCCAAACTGTCAAGTGAAGAAGCAGTTGGAGCGTTCACATGATGGCCAAATTGCAGATATTGTCTACTTTGGTCAGCATGATCATCCTAAACCTGAACTTAATCCCCCACTTGCTGTTGGCTTTGTGTTATCTGTTGTTGATGAAAAAGCTGATAAGCCATTATCAACTGGCACTGAAGGTAAGGGGAAAAACCATTGATATATAGTTTTGGCTCTTTATTAGTAAGTGGTGTATTTTAATCTCTTATCCAAAATAAAAATAATAAAATGCAGAAGATCGTGCATCACATCTATTGAAGTCAAAGAGCACCTCTCGGATTTCAGTTGCTACATCAAGTGATGATGTTAAGGGTGTGCCATCAGAATCAAACAAGATACAAGATGAGGTTGATATTGATGATGAACCACACTCAAAACGACAGTACGTTAATGAAGTAATTATGTATAATTTTTTACTTTACCAGAATATTTGTGAGCTAATTCTGTTCTGCTGTACACCAATAAAACAGGAAGAAAGGTAACCGTAGTGTTGAACCTACTTCTTTAGATAAGCTAACAAACGAACCGCGGCTTGTTGTTCAAACTTTAAGTGAGGTAGATATTGTGAATGACGGGTACCGTTGGCGAAAATATGGGCAGAAATTGGTTAAAGGCAATCCAAATCCAAGGTAAATATCATTTATCTAACTTTTATGATCATACACTGGGTTAGGCACTTGGCAAATCAGTTACATTAGAAGTCTTGAGAATTTGTAGTATTCTTCAATTAAATTTGATGCTTTATCAATTAATCAAGTCATCATTAAGCGGATAGAATTTTGTTAACTAGTTCCATGTGGAAAAGTACCAATATGCAGCATGTACCTGGAACTAGTTATTCCACTCAAAACAGTTTGAATTACTTTGTACTAGTTTTTTTTTTTTTTTTAATTAAATGTATCAGGGCTTGATTAAACAAAATAAGTTTTGAATCCATTGAAAATATTGTATAATTATTAGGACTAATTATATAGTTGATTCAGAGCTTGCATTTAGTTTACACCTGCATTTACCCTTTTTCTCATTTCTTACGGATACAATTCCAAAGAAGTTTCCTTATACTAATTACATACTCAGAAGTTCTCTGGCTTTTCAGGGCTTCTCTAAAACCAGAGCAAGAACCACTTTGTAGTTAACTGGATTCTTATTGTAGCTCCTTGGTGATTCCATGCAGAAAAATCAGTACCTTATTTGACATCTTATTGCCTTTGGGCATTACTCTTACCTTTGTTCTGCCCTTCTATCGTTGCAGGAGCTACTATAGGTGCTCAAGTCCAGGATGCCCAGTTAAGAAACACGTAGAGAGAGCATCTCATGACCCGAAAGTGGTTATAACGAGTTATGAGGGACAGCACGATCATAACATGCCTCCTTCAAGGACAGTAACTCATAATGCAACTGCTCTGGACATTTATACAACCGCGATCCACGGTGGTGAGTCAGGCGCTAAATCAGGAGAAAGCGATGGGTTTGTTCATAATAGTTCAGGACCCAATGGAAACTTGAACGGACAACTGAATGTTAGTGGCTCCGATATGGTCGCCCATTCGAGCTCAGGTCACGCCAGGAAATCAAATAAGCTGCAGAATGGCAAGTCAAGTGATACAAAAGGAACTGATTCCGTTGTCAAGGATACAGTTCCTGAGGGCAGATCAAATGAAAAACGTGATGGTGAATCGAAAACTGAATCGAAAGTAAATTGTGCTGCTTACAGTGTTCATGCCATTACTCCTGGTCCAGAGAATAATCCAAGCGAGCAACATTTACCTAATGCAGAGCCTGTCCAAAGTTAATTGCAACAGTTTGATTTTTAGGAGATGGGAGAACTTAATTCAGCTATGTAAATTATTACAATAGATCAAATAATCCTCACAGATGTATAGGGTATCAGAGATATCTAATATATAACAAACTTCATTTTTGACATATTTGTACCTCTTTTGTTTATTTGCTCTTGTTGAGTCGCACCTGTTAATCTACTGAAGGAAATTTATATTCTTTGCGGCTTTCCGTTTGTTAGGGTTTGGTTGTGATACTAAATACCCATAAAATTTAACTGATTATAGGCCAAGTGTGTTAGACTTGTCGAAAATAATGATAGTAATTAGTAAAATTATTACCAAAGGATTTTGAAAGATTATGCGAGGAGTGGGGGTTTTGAGTTTAAGTCCTTTCGACTACGAGTTCCAATTCTTTTAACCGGTTGTTTTCATCAATTTAATGAGATGAGCCAAGGGGTTATCCCTATTGTGTAATCTGCAATATTATAAATTAAACTATCCCTATTGTGTAATCTGCAATATTATAAATTAAAAAAGATTTTTAAGGAAAAATACAATGAGGGTTACCCCTTTAGTATAGTCTGCAGTGTTGTGAATTAAAAAAAAAAAAAAGGAGTTCAAAGGAAAAATACAACGGGATTAATTGCCAGAGGATGAAATTTTGGAATCTAGCACCTATTCTTCAAGAATGTGAATATATCCTGACCATGCAAAACCACCAACTTGGTTTCTCTTTAGGCCAGACAAAATATATTCGGGAACTTTGCTTCTGCGGTACTGGAGTTATCTCCATATTGTGGCGTTCAATTTGAGTCAAATTAATACCCATTCAGAAAAAAAAGAAAAAAGAAAAAAGAAAAAAAGGCAACAGGTTGCATTGAAATGTCGGTCTCAGAAAAAAAAATGGTCAATTTTCCATACTTTAGAAGAAAATTACACAGATGAGGCCAACACCTACCTCCTAAAATCCCTCAAAGAGCAAAAAGGGTGAAAAAGAAAATATTGAAGTACTAAAAGTTCTGCCTCAGCTGGCTGCACACATGCTGAAGTAAGAGTAAATTATACTCGGCTTTCATTTCCATGCACAAGATGCCACCAAATCTCTGTTCATCCAACCAAGATATAGAGCTCCATCTCTCTCTTGAAGCCTATATTTATCACAATAATTCTCTAGAAGAGTTTTAATGGTGGCATTTACCAAGGAGCTTAAAGGGTAAGGAGCAAAACCTGCCATTCTGAACCGTGACCGCCACTTCCCAAGAAGTTCATGTCGTTCCACTCTCTCAGTTTCTTCACATGCTATTATGTTAACAACATCCCTTGCCAGGCAGTGCTGCTCAACATTGATCCTCTCCTTATGCTCTCTTGGGAGCGTTACATCAATTGATTCAAACATAGCCATATAATAATCTAATGTCTCAAGGAACCGAGGGAAGAATGCAGCAGTATTTGTGTTAGATTCCTGCTCAACAAGGGTCACCACTTTTGGAGACAGGCTCTTAACCAGCCTCAATAGCCGGTCCCTATGGTTCTTGGTGCTGACACTTTCATCAGGCATGTGGTGAAGCACAAATGCAAAATTCACAGCTAGAGCCTCCCCTGGCCGAACACCAAGGTTCTCTACTTGAACCTCACAACCAGACATGGCAGCAGCATGGAATTCAAATGGCACCTTAACCAACTCTGCAAGCTTCGACAGCCTCTTTCCCACAATATTCAGTCCTCCTCCACGGGCATATGCTGATGTAGAATCATCAATGCCAGTAATACGGATGTGCGGTGGGCCACCAGGTCTAGCAGCAAAAGCTTGGATTAAAGTGATCCACTGGCTCCCCTGACCAATTTGGAAATCAATGATGTGAACCCTGTTTTCATCTTTCATAGCTTCTGCAATGGCGCCATTGGCAGACATGTACCCAAACTTGAAATAAGGGCACACCTCATAAAGAATGTGCATGTAAGAAAGCAGATCATCGCAGGCTGGTTCTTTGCATTTCAAAGCTCTATAGATGGAGCTCCCTGAGGAGGCCAGCCGGGCAACAAGCCCTTCCAACATGTATGCTCCCAATCGTTGAATTGGTTCGCCAGAAACTGACACCATCTGCCGCAATTCATCCATCAACCACTGTGCCATTAAAAGATCATTATCTGACACTGCTTTTGCACAGGCAATAAGTACATGCTTCAGGTCCCCTCTTGAAATTGCCTCCACTATTTGTCTCAAGCTTTCCATTTCTGGCGACTCAATGCTTGTCCCATTCTGAAATGTACTTTCAATGCTGTCAATAATATCAGAATCAGGTCCCAACATTACAGTTTCTAATTCTCTCAACTTGTTCCTGAAGTCATTCACATCATCAGTTATGCACGAACCACTTATAGGCGAACCATAGTTATGGTCAGGGGAGTGGTGCGGATCAGATGGATATGACTGAGACTCTTGCTGTGATACAGGGCTTCCATTTGGTGAAAAACTAAGAGTTGATGGAGAGTTATACACAGCAAAACTGCCATTTGCCAAAGATGACTCTTGCGTGCAGTTGTGTTCACAGGAATTCAGAATGGAGGAATGGATTCCTTGGCTGCTGCCACCATAGCATAGTTGCTTGTCTAAAGTTGGGAACTGAGGCATATAGTAGGCCTCAATTTCTGGCATTGGCTGATAGTACAATCTGCTAGACATGCCTCTGCTTCTGAGTTTTTGTGATGCTTGCATCAAACTCCTAATCAGTTTACCTGGTGCAATTTTAGCAACAGGGACAATCCAATTGATCTTTTCAAGCACAAATGCCTTGAACTTAACAGCAAAAATGTGGCATGTAATTAGTGTGCTTTTGTTTTCATGGCAGAGATTCCAGGAAACAAATAAAACATTAACTATATGATCCTTACAGCAACAGCAGAACTGGTTAAACTAAAATAAGCAGCACCAAGATTGTTAATTTAAAATTCCATATGAGACCCATTTTGCAGAATGCAGCAGACCAACATAATCTGCAATGACAAAATCGGTAACAATAAGTTGACAAAACAAAAATATGAGAAATTACAAGAGAAGCAAAAACTCAGGCAATTCAGCGACAGCATAATTCGCAGTCAAATAATTTTCTATCACCAAGAAAGGGAATCGCATGTTAAACTATTAGCTCAGATTCTCATAATAATTCTGCACTAATCAGCTACCATGGTATAAATATATAATGCATAGAAAAATTTCTAGTCGAGAGATAAGAACACTAATGTTTTTTATTAGGGGGAGTTCATTAGCCCAGGAGCCAAAGCACTCATATTAGCTAAACAAGAAGAGTAGATAAATAAAATTAAAGAATATATTATATAATAGGGAAACTTTCCACCAGTTAAAACCTAGAAAACAGAATTTTCAATTTTCTTCTCCCTTGCAAGGAAAGTGCATAAATAACACATCATAGACTCCTCCATACACCACAAGTTGCTCCTAAAATATTCTCATTCTTCTGTTATTTCAATTTGCTGCAAATAGATATGCAAAAACTCACGGAACTTTACAAGAGGCTCCCAGACAAGCACAGAAACATACAATTGAATTGAATCATTCTCTTCACTTTCCTTTTCAATTCTTTTTTTCCCCTTATTTTATTATGATATGGTATTAAACCTATTAAAATAAGAAACAGTTTTCCTCAGCAAAAACAAACTCATCTCAAGAAAACAATTGCTCTCCATAAAGACTAAAAACAATGTTTAAAAAACAATATAAAAACGGAGTTAAAAACAATAAAACATAATTACACAATTTCATTTCTTCAATTAAACACCAAATATTACCATAAATAATAAAAAACAAAAGACTCAACCAACTATCAAATCAACTCACATTTGAGACCAAAGCAAAACCCAACTTCAAAATTTAAATCATAAACAGAAATTCATTATTAACCAACAATTTAAAGAATTGTTAAAGAAAAAAAAAAAAAAAAGGCAAAAGCCTACCATTAACAGATCCATCACCAACCCATTTTTTGCATTACAGTGTAATCCATGGAAATTGACTTTCAGGCACAAAAATTTCCGCAAAAACTCCCATCTTTCTTTCTTTTTGATAGATGCCAAATAATTCTATCTAAAGCAGAGAATTTCAAGGCGAGAAAACAACAAATAAAACGTCACTTTTTCTTTAATTTTCATAAAAATTTCACCCTCAAACGGGTTGTCATACCCACCTTGTTCTGAGGAATCCTCAATTTTTCGATGTTTCACTGCCACCTGAGCCTCTCGAGGCAGACAGAGACAGAGACAGAGATAGAGACAGAGAAGAGGTAGAGTCTCTTGAGTGTTAAAGAAAGAGTAGCACAGACGAAGTATTAATATAATATTATTTAGTTTTCTAATTTAAGAAATAATAAAAAAATAAATTATTTAGAAATACTGGTAAAACTACATTTTCTCCACTAAAAATGTAAAAAACAAGCTGTTTAATGGAATCTTGTGCCCTGGTCATTGACAGAAACACCCTTCATTTGTTCGCATGATCTCTTTTATCCCTCTCACATAATTTTTGTCCAGACTTATTCATAAATTGAGAAAATTTAATTAATACAGATAAATTATATTTTTTGCTTCCATATATTAGCATTTTTATTACAATTAAATAATACATATTAAGTTATTCTTAAAATTAATTAAATTATTTTTCAAAGATTAAGATTTATATTTTAATTTTATTTCTGTTAAAATATTATTTGTTAAACAGTAGCAAAAATCATTATTAATTATTATTTGTTATTTTCAAACAATAATTATTCCATAAAAAGAAAAGGAAGAAGAAAATTAAGAGTAATTTGTACTCTGATTTTTCGTTGGTTCAAATTCTCTATGATGGTTACATTTCTGTTGACTTTCGTTTTCTACAAGACTTAGTTCCTTACTCTAAGAAGACCATACTTGGAAAACAATGATAGAAAGGGGAAAAAAAAAAAAAAAGCATTTCTAATAGTCAATAGATAATAATTTAAAATATTTTTTAAATTTACCATGAAATGAATTAATTTTTTGCCGTCTCAATTACTGGTTTTTATTTTGAAAATTGAATAATAAGAAATGAATTTTAGGCACACAATGTCGATCATAGACTGAGGTCAAATTGTCAAATTTTGATTAATTTGTAATGAATCTTTGAACATACACAATTTTATTTATTCATATGCTAATCATATCAACATTTATATCAACATTCATGCAATAAGCTTGAACTATATTCGCAAATCATTCCGAGCTAGAAAATATTTGATGAATCTGTTGTTGGAGTGTTGGGATACTTGTACTCAGTTTACTAGAATCCTTATATTCGGTTCACTTAATTTGAAACATTTATGCACTTAAGCTATCGGATGACTTTTGTGTTTCGACACCTATTTTACATATTATTTTTATATTAAAATTACTACTTCATCTAGTTGCTTCTTAATAAAATACTATTCTTTTGCGTATTTTTTACTTATTGGTATTTACATTTCATGTTTTCACTAAAATCAATTCATGTCTTGGTTTAAAGCCATTGATTTTTTTTTTTTTTGATATTTATGCATATTTTCATTTTTTTTAGATATTTATTTTATTGAATAAAATCAATTCATATTTTTAGATATTTATTTTTTCATATTTTTTAGATATTTTTTATAAATAATAATTTTTATAAAATAAAAATTATTATTTATTCTTTTAATTATTTTCTATGGGCTATTGGATAGTTTTATAGTTTTTTTGTTTTATATTAAAATCATCTATTGATATTATTATTTTCGTAGAACATTCTCTCTCCACGACAATATAAAAATTAAATTTGTAAATAACTTCATTTTAACATCAGATAGGTTTTTTTTTTTTTTTTGAAGGCACCGATAAATATTTTTTGAAACAATATTATTTTGTCATTGTTCCATTATTTTTTATATTTAATCACATCAAAAGGGCATAAGTAGACAAGAGGGAGGTCAATATGGTAATTCTACAGTAAAAAAGAAAAGGTAAACAGGACAATAAAGAGATTAACTGAAAAGAGTAGGAGATTACGTTAAAGGGAGATAGATGACGTGGGAAGTAGTGCTTTCCACTTCAGCCAACATCATCAATTTAACTATTAAAAGCCTTTCCTTTTTGTGAAGGATCTTCAAATCTCTCCCATTGCAATCTTATTGAAAAGATAATTTTTTTTTTTTTTTTTATTCTTTGATTTATGGATAATATTTTTAATATTATAATTTTCACATTTCATTGATCCTTCATCCTTATCCTCATTTTTCTTTTCTTTCTCAAAATATCTTTTTCCTTTTTCGCTACATTGCTCTTGTATTAATGCCAAAATAATGCAATTAAATTCCTTGAGTATATGTTTATTTAGAATTTTGAAAGTAATAATTCTTGTGGATTCAAGCTCCTGTTTTTATAATTATTTTCTAATAATTTGAGGGTGTAAAAGTACGTGTTTGCAATTAAATTCTACATAGTTCGGTTTAGAAAAACATATTCCGTTTGTTCCACTTTAGATGAAATAATTTGAGGGTGTAAAAAAATAGGTATTCACAATTAAATTCTACACATCGTTCAATTTAGAAAAATATACTCTACTTGTTCCACTTTACATAATTATTTAGGATTTTGAGAATATATTGAAAATACTTTTTTTATTTATTTTTATGCTTACATTCATTTTTCTGTTTTCTATTATTATTTTTTTCTTTAGTATATAATCACAATGTTGGTTATTTTAATCGTTCGGTATTCGAAACTAGTTCAAACTCAAGACATTTGGTAAAGGGAGAATGGATCTTTACCATCTCATCTCATCCCTCGCGGTCTTTTCTATTATTACTTTAATTGTAGTTAAAGTAAAATTTTGACTAAAAACACGTAAGTAGAAATTTTTTATTATATAAAAAGCATGAAAAAAATGAATTGCAAGTATTGTCTAATGGTGATGCTTTAATATGAAATAAAATTAACATTTTTGTGTAAAATTAAATAGGAAATTTTTAATTTAAAAAAAAAAGGCAATTTAGACATTTTACTGTACATTTTAGAAAATTGACGTGTTTCAATCATTTTCTTAGTTTTTTTGAAAAAATCAAATGTTATTATTAAAGTGGACCGGTGGGAGTAAAAGTATGATGTAGATAATTAAGTTATAATCAATTATTAATAAATGTTTAAATTATTTCATTTTTGAAATATTAAAATTAATAATTAAACAAATTTCAAGATTGGAATGAGGATTTTTTTATCATTTATGAATCCTTTTGTCTCAACATGGATAATTTGTTTTCGACTGAATTGGAAAAGTGAATTTAATATAATAATACGTAAAAACTGCTTATAACAAAATTGAATAGGTTGTCTTAGTTCAAAACTGTCTTATTCTGGTTCTAAAAAGAGCGGAATCGGAGTCAATCTGTTATTAAACAGTTTTTAAGATAGTTTTAGAATAGTCAATTCGGTTTTAATTCTAAATCAAAATTATATAATTTTTTTAGGTTTTTAATTTTATATTTTAATGATTTTAGCTACAATTTTTAAAATCGAAAACCGTTGATTACATTATAGCACCGATTTGATTCAATTTGGTTTTAATTTAAAATCAAGCCAGGGTCATAATCATGGCTGCGTTTCTATTATGAAGGACCAAACTAGACTCTAAGCTTTGGAGGAATAAAAATAAAAGATCAAATACATAAATTTACCAATATAATTTTCTCGGAAAATTATCGCCGTTAGAATAAAGTGTGCGATATCACCATTTAAAGATACGAGTACATGATAAATAATTCATAAAATTTAAAATTGCACAGAGTTAAAATTACAAAATTTAATGATGAACTTATGCATTCTACCTATTAACAAATTCTCAGAGCTTTGATTAATATGGAGATATTGCAAAATTTTTTCTTGAAACTTATCACCTTATTTGTGATGTAGAGGTTTTTTTTTCCCAGCACTATGTATTTTTTTTAATTACTTTCTATATCAAGATTAAACTAAGACCAATATAAATGCTTTAATTACCTTTTCTTGAAGGCATATAAGTTACCAACTTGGAAGAATAGCCCTATATAGGCATGCCAATTTCTCTTTTTAGACAATCTTTGTTTCTTTAGATTATGTTAATCCACTGATGTAAATTTCATAAGTAATTACGTATCAAATATAGTTTAATTGATCATCTCGTTAATATTACCGAGTAAGTGTTTTTGAATTGAAGTTCTACCGGCTAAAAAATTCTCATCACTTTGATAAGTCAAGAAGAAAATTATCTCTATTATTTAACCTATAATATTATTTTGGCTTATCAAACTTTTCATCGAAAAAATTGCACAAATCAATTCCCATTTACAAGTTTGCTTCAAATAGACTTTTTAAAATGGGCTTAGTATTTGTATTTTGTAATCTTTGTTGAGCTTGCAAATTTGTTTCAATTAGAGCATTATAATAGTATTATACCCCCATCATCTTTGGGGGAAAAAAGTTATTTTCGATTTAAAAATGTGATTTTTAATTAAAAAATAGAATCAAGTGTATAAAGAACTACTTAAAAGTGATATTAAAGAGAGAGAGAGAGAGAAAAAAAAGGAACAATGCTGCTTCCTTGTCTCCTTCAAATTGCATGTACATGAAGGCCCACCTTCCCTTATCTTCTTTTACCCTTTTGAGATGCCCTAAATGGAATTTTTTTCCTTTTTGTCTTTTTTATTATTTTAAAATTAAGACTATTATCTCTTTACAAATATCAAAATAAAACTTATTATTAAAATTTATCATTTACAAATTAAAAAGTATTAATTTTTATAATTTAATATATATATATATATATATATTATTAATTTTTATTTTCATCAACGTTGGTTTAGATGGAGTAATTAAAGTTTCTTGAATCTTAATTAAAGTCTTGAGTTGAAATATAAAAAATTATCACACTGGGAGAGTCATGGCTAAGTCATGGGCTCGCTCCTTTGCCTCCAAGGCGAGCAAGAAGTATCCACAAAAAAATTACAATATATAAAAAAATAATATAATGCATTATTACTATTTGACCCTGACCCTAGGTGAATTAGGGGTCGTTAATCTTTTTCTTTCTTTTTCTTTTTTTATTAATTCATTAGGGATTTTTTTTATTTAGCCATTGGAGGTTAATTGATTTGGATAAAATGAAAAAAAATTCCTACAAATTTAATTCATTAGGGAAATTGTTTATATAGTTCATAATAAATAATAAATAACTATCAAAATATTAGGAATGATGTTTGATATTCAAATTTATGAGCAACGAAATTTTATTTGTTGTAAATATTATATATACACACAATTTTAATTATAATTATTTATGTATTATATATTTGTATAGCACATTAAAATAATATTCATATTGTATGATGTGATATTTATTTAATTATTATTATTGGATAGAAAAGGATAAGGCAATTTAATGTTTTCAAAGAGATTATGATTGTATCTTGTGGCTGAAGTTAAATTTGCTGCCACTTGGCTTGCTATGTGGCCAAGAAATAGACCACGCCAACAATCATCTCAATACTCACTATGGATTTCTTTCCTCCTTTTCTTTTTTTTTCTTTTTTTTTTTTTTTTTTTTTAATTAATAATTTTTCAAAGGAATTTGCCATCTTATTAATAAGCTTAATAATTACAATAAGATTAATACATGTATATATATTGGAGCCTCAATAAATTTAATTTTGCAATTAAAATACTCCACTCTTCTATTTTTATCTGTGTTTAAAATTTATTTTTTCTAAATTATTTGTCGTTTTGAAAATATAAAGAAGTATCCATTAATTATTTCCAATTATACACTTTTCTTTTGTCAAACAAAAAAACTATTCTCTATAATTTCTTAAAATCCATCTTATCACTTCTTTTTATTTCTTTCTCTTAATTTTAGAAGAAATATTGAGATTAAAATAAGGAAAATCGTAGCAAATGTCACTTTTTATAGAATGTCATTTTGATTTTATTATTTAAATTATTGTTATTTAGGGTATATTTTTACTTTGTTGCCTTTTTTTAAAAATTATTAGGAGTTAGTTTAATAGTAAATTAGTGTTTTAATTACTTAATATTTCCTTTTTTATTAATTTTCTATTTTAATTATCGTTTCTTTTTGTTTAGTTTCTTTTCTTTTTCTGCTGCCTGTCTTTTTGCAACCCCCAATATTTGAGGTGTCGTTTGTTTTGCTCTTGTTATATTTAACCACCGGTTATTTTTCACATTATTGGTGTTGTTCCACAGTTTCTTTTTATTTTTTGGATTCTGTTTCTCTTATGCAATTTAATTTTTGTATAAGCATATCAACTATTTAATATTTGCCGGAAAACTATTACTGGTATGGATTAATGCTCTATAGAGACGAGGTAGAACTCTTCATTCTGTTTGAATTGATACTGATACAATTGATTTTATAGTATTTACTAGTATATATATATATATATATATATATATATATATATATATATATACTGATTTTACAGTATACACTGTATTTATTGATGTAGTATATACACCATATATATCGTATTTACCGTCGTTGTTGTCATCATCGCCGGTCATCATCCTCGTTGTTGAATCACATAAGTTGCATAGAGATTTGCTCTTACAGATTTTGTGTTTCCTTTTTTTTAGAGTTTCCTTTTTTCAATGTTTTTTTTTAGTGTCTTTCTATTTTTTCAGTGTTTCCTTTTTTTTTTTTATAGGGTTACTCAAGTAGCTTATTTTAACGATTCAATGTCATGTTGTTTGATGTTAGTTTGGGTAATTTTGTTTTATTTTTTTTTATTAACTGTTAGTTTCTTTATATTTAATATTTTATAATATTTAGTTAAAAGCGAAACTTTAAATCTGACATTTGCCTAAAAATCTATTAAAATAATTTGAAAGAAAAACAGTAGTAATTTAATGACATTAACAAACATTTTATTAAATTACTTTCCTAATATTTCCTCCGTTCGTTAATAGTTAATAAGCGTCCATTTTGCAAAAAATAAAATAAAAAAAAAATAAAAATCCAATTTAAGTGTCATTTATAAAATCAAATTAACAGTACACTTTAACTTACAAATAAACCCTTCTAATTTAATTGAGTAATAAATTAAGTTTATCATTAATACAAGGGCATTTTAGTAAAATACTAGCAATATTAACTGCTTCTAATCATTTTCTTAATTATTGTATTTTAGCAAAATGGACACTTATTAAGAAAGTGAGGAAATATTATTATTAAGTACAAATGAACAAAGAAAGTAGTTTATTAAATACAGAATCAATTTGTTTTTTTTAACTCAAATCAAATTGAGTTTGTCTTAAGATAGAAAAGGAGAATCAATTACAAAATTAATTAGGATTTTCTACTGCTGCTATGACTGAGGCTCTGGCGTTGCGATCATCTCTTCAATGGTTAGCACAACAATTCACAGGTCCTGCATGTGTTCTAACAGATTCACAATGTGTCCTCCATCTATCTCTCAGTGCATTTAAGTAAAGTTGATGTGAGAATACCTCTAACTATTAATATCAAAACAAAAATATTTAGATATTTATTTATTTTTGAATTAAAATTTTGAAACAAACGAAAAATGAAGATGCATTACATTACATTATTGTTTGGGTAATCATTAGTAGATAATTAAGATTAGGAAATTATTAATTAACAAAATAATAATTCTTTAAAAAAAAGAAAAAAAAGAAAAGAAAAAGAGAAAGTTCACCACATTAATTACCTTAACAGACAAAAACAAAGATCAAAACACACTATGAAAAGAATCATCATTACATGTTCATAATGAACACTCCTTTGGGTTAAGTGTTATAAAATAGTTTTGCATGCATACCTCGCCCAAAACTTATATCATTAATATGAAATGAAAATCGATAGATTCACTTTCTATTTTTTTTTTTTAAATATGAAATTTTTAATTTTTAATTTAATTTATTGAACATTTTAATTTAAATTTATATTTATAAATATTTCAACTTGTAATGCTTCAACTTACTCATTTCGTTACAAAATAAGTGTTATTTTTATAATTTCAAAAATCTGCTAATTTTTCTTTTTTAATCGGCCCTTATTTATTTATTATTCTACTCATAATATATTTATCTCTTAATTACTCTTTTAATTTAAATAGAGGGTAAAATAGACATTTTATAAATTAATATTTGTGAAATTTAGACTATTAATTATTTTTCTTAATTCATGTGCGAGTTAAAAAATCTTCCCATAATCACATTCATATCAAACAAAGACAGTGTAGTTCACAAATTCAACATGTAATTTAGAAAAAAAAAAAAAAAAAGAAAAACAAGAAAAAGAAAAAGAAAGTACAGCCTCATGAGGTGACACAACCCAATTCCAAAACCCTAGAAAGGAGAGTTCCCAACAACATTGGGTCCGTATAACCTACAAAAGAAAAACATTGCGCATGGCACATGCGATGAGACTAATTGAAACCCTAATAAATTATAATTTCCAAAGGAACAAAGTGTCTAAGAAATCAATAACATGAAGTTCCAAGAAGCAAATGGACAAGAACCCCAAGAAAGAAAACCATAATTACAGTTTTGACTTTTGCATACAAAAACGGGAAATTTCCTTGTCGTTTGCTGGCAAATGTATGGGCTTTTGGGAGATAAATTCCATTGAAATTCTAGCCTTTGTAGTGCAAATGCCTGTGATATGATACGAAGGTTTGTTTCTAATTTGTGCTGTTTGTTTTCTATTTTGGGTCTCATGTGGGTTCCATGAGACACTTGTTTGTCTCTCTTTGGACCTCATTCTTTTTTGGATTTTATTTACTTGCTTCTAAGTTGTTCGATCGTCGCTTTTCACTCATCACCGGCGTGGCAAACGCAATTAGTGTTTTTATGACCAATAGATGTACAGTTGAATCGGCATCAATAAACTGTATTTTCAAATGAAATTTTATCACAAATTTTTATTTATAAGATCATGAATTTGATACGAAGAAAATACTCATGTTAACATTAAATTAGAATTTGATTAATTGTTTTTTTAGAGATACTTTTCAATTTAAAATAATTGTTTTTTTAGAGAATTTATCTATATTGGAATAAACTTAAAAAATTTGAGGTTTGATCATGAAAAATCAATCGTTTTGACAAATAGTTTATAATTTAAACTTACTATAAATTTCGGTAGTTTTCAATTTATTTAATTATGATATGGTCCGGAGATTCTGATTGTGACGATTGAGTTTTTTACTTTTTACTAATAAGCTTAAAATAAAAAATAATGTGTATATAACCATAGTTTTAAAGATCCTCTTAAAAAAGATGGGCATCATATCTTAAATTAATTACGTGTTCTCTATTACTCCATTTAAAAAAAAAAAGAAAAAAGAAAAAGAAAGCCTCAATTGCAAATGGAGAATACAAATGACAAAAAGGTTATGATGGCATAGTACTTGCAAAGTGACATATGCAAAGCTTCTTTTTTGTGCAACTTAATGTAATTTTTATATTTCCTAATTCAATCATGTCCGTAAGATTTCTCATCAATAACATCAATGTTATGTGGGACAGAGATTATTATAATTATTCATTATTACAATTAAGTACCTTAAATGTCATAATCTAAAATGCTCAATTGACACACTTGAAAGTTAATTTAGACATTTTTATGTGGAACACATGAAAAGTCTTTGTCTTGTCGGGTAAATTAGCCTTTTTGATTATTAAATTCACTAGCATTTTTATTTTATTTTAAGTTATAGTTTGAAAATTTCTTTATTTTGTGGTATTCTTTTTGAAATCAAAGTAAAAGTATAAGTAAACCATTCCATTTTGATTTTCCTAGATTAATAGAATATCAATGACTAGTTCCAATTAGCGAATTAATTAATATATGACAAGAATATGTCACAGACTTCAAAATTCAAATTCCACCGTTGATCTTGCAATAAAGCAATTAAATAAAAATTATTTAATTAAGTTAAAAATATGCAGATATCCCCACTGATTTCAAGAATCATTATGAAGTGAAAATCAATGCACCGAATAATTAAAATATATAGGAATAATAATTTTTGTTTTTGGCATATCTTGTGTTAATTTTTTAAACCCAATATTCCAAAGTTAATGTTTTGTGGAGTTGCTTTTATTCCCATATTAGCTGTTTTGATGTACATAGATAGCTGGAATTATACTTCTTGTTGCCAGAAACTCAACTCCAGTTTTCATCTTCAATTTGAATTTTTTGAGGAAGAAACCTCTGAGAAAGTTAAAAAAAAAAAAAAAAAAAAAAACGAACTTCGATATTATAATAGAAATTCCAGTTTGATCTCAACGTCTAAATTTGAAAAATAAACCAACTAATAAGTCATAGGTAGGCTAAATCATTAAAAATATTTTAAACCTTGCGGATAATTTTAATTGTAACCTAAATTCGACTTTCTTTTTCTGATATCATGAATTTTAATTTTAATTTTAATAGCACCGTAATTTCAAATTATACCCAATTTTATGAATAAAATATTATTTTATGGGATCCACTTTAACATTTTCTCCCAAATTAGAATCCTTCTCCACCACCACTATTTGTAAATAAATAAATATTTATATTTATTAATATAAATATTAAAATAAAAAAATAATCTATCATTTTAAAAATAAAATACTTGACTTATTTACATAATATTAACAATAAGTAATGATTCCCTATAAATAAAATAATTGAAAATCTATTTTTATAACAGATTTAACCTGAGTATATACAATCTAAACTAATATTTATGTTTATAACTAACTAAAATTTATTATTTTACTTGGCTTTTTATGAATTTTTAAATTCCTAATCAATATTAATTAGGGTGTTAAACAATAAATTTTTAGTTAACCTGACCATAAAAGAGAGTATAAGTCTGATCAAAATAATATTTTATATATTAAATTGGATAAAATTTGAAATTAAGATGCTATTGTAATTAAAATTAAAGTTCAGAGTACTGTGAGAAGAAAGTTAAATTTACGGTATAATTAAAACTACCTATAAAATTTTGGGTATTTTTAATGATTTAGCCGTTATAGGTATATCTCAAATTTTTTATGTAGACAATGTGAAAGTGAAAGATTGAAGAGACTGTTTCAGAGAGAGAATGCTTTTTTTTTTTTTTTATAAAAAAAAATTAATACATAAAAATAGTATTTGGTAAATATGAGATTGCTTATAAACTAATGGTGGTTGAGATTGAAGTAGTCAGACTCCTTTTCCCTTAATAAAAAATCTATACCTTACTATGTACATATAGAACAAGCCTACTAATAATTGGGCCATTCTAATATGTATCGACAGTATCGTGGAGAACACAGGGATTGGGAATCTGCAATGCAGCTTGCAAGCCCAAAATGGCCCTTTAATGAAACACAACAGAGACAGCAGAGCCCATCTAGCTCCACTTCACTGCCTTCCTTGAGAACGACGTCTCTGAAAATCTGAAGTTCTAAATTAATATCGAGCTTTGGGGTTTTTGACTTTTAGGTTCGTGATCGAATGATCGTTTTCTGAAACTGAAAAGAGCGACAGAAAATACTTAAAGAACAATGGATGCGTATGCATGGCATAAAGTAGCTGCGCTTTCTGGTACTTTTGCTGCTTCTCTCAATTCATAGTTTCTATCCATTTGTATGTGCAATTAATATAATCTGAATTAGGTTTAATTTAACATATGTTTGTGAAATTATTTGGGATTGACCCAAAAACAGGAGTTGCAGCACTTGGGTTGGGTACTTATGGCGCCCATGTCTTTAAACCCCAGAATCCTGCTTACAAGGAGGTGTTCTTTTCCCATGTTCTTAAATGATAATTCAGTCACCAGTCACTTCTATATCTTTTTTTTTTCCCTTAAATTTTTGGTTGGCTTCTAAGAAAATATATTGCTTGTGTTTGTATTTTATATCATGCAGGTATGGCAAACAGCATCTTTATACCATCTGGTTCACACTGCAGCTCTTCTTGCTGCCCCTATCACCAAAAATCCCCACATTGTAAGTTTTCTCCTCTCCCTCTCTCATATAAATATGTCAGTTAGTTTATTGCTCTGTACTCATATATTTAATGTGACTAAGGTTTTCTATGTAAAAGCGTGTTTCTTTGAACTTTGTTCTTTCATATTTTGTCTCAGTTTGGGGGCCTTTTGACAACTGGAATTCTTGCTTTCTCTGGGACGTAAGTGTTATAATTTCTGCTCTTTGATGTGTTTGTATACCAATGGATTTATTGCTGTTAATATGTAAATTTATAGTTGACATTGTTATGCTTTCATTCTTTGAAAGCCATAAATTGTTCCAGAGAAATTTGAAGTTCTTCTAGTTACCATTTCTGTGCTTTTTATATGCTCAGTAACTGAATGAAAATGGACAATATAAAATTTTGTATACCAACATAAAAAATGTGGAATTGCAAATGAATTCCATTTCTTAATTTGCCTCTCTTTATGATAAACTGATAAGAGTTTTGAGTTATCCAAGTCAAGATGAGGGATCTCTAAGTTGAAATAGTCAACATAAAAAATTCAAAGGCTCAGTTAGGAGTTCAAGCAATGCTTTAAATTAGACAAATCAAGATTAGGGACCTGTGACTTGAATGCGCTGAGCTGAGCCTTTGGTTTTCATGGGATTGGGACAACGCTAGATACCTTAATCTTCTTTAGGAAAATTATACAAAATGGATCGACCTAGTTACTAATCTTCTTAGATTAATACCATTCATAATGACACGTCAAAGAAGGACTTGTCTTAGGAAAATAAGGAATTGCTTCGAAGATGTTGGCAATTGTGATTACAGAATTTCCTGTTCTCCATGTAATGGGATAGTAATGACTAATGTGAGTATTAAATTTAGAAATTTTGATATTAAGATTGAATAGCATTCATAATACTCTATGATCTTAAAGTGTTGCTCCTTGATGCAGTCAAATCATCAGCCTGATTTTTTTTTTTCTTGACTTTTACGTGATCCTGCATATATCAGTCTTAAACCAGTCATTTCCTTGTATATGCATCTCATTCATCTTATATTGTATGATCTTTCTGTTTTAATCTTTTTTGAGCAGATGCATGCAAAACTTGGGTAGTGATATAGCTTCAAAATATATTGATGTCAAACTAATGTAAAATGCCAGTGTGATTAGCATGCCAAAACTCGACTACTGTACTTTTTTTTTAAAAAACGTTTGATGGGATAATAATCTGATCTATTCCATTTGATTTCTTTGTTTTGTTGAGGAAGTCAGTGGGATTCTATTGTTTTCTGATTTTTTATCTTTTGCATGATTTACAGATATAATGTCATGTTTGTCCTTGATTTCATGTAACTATTTCCATATGCTGTACTTGGAAAGGCTGTGAACATGTATCTATTTGTACATGGGTTTTCTTAGATGTAGTGAGTTTTCTTAGAATAGAGTAAACTTGAATGCGATAATTGGATATCACTATCTTTCTACAACTAGAATGCAGTAATGCATTGATTGGAAGAGCTTCACTCTCTGTGTTTTCTTTTCTCTGTTCTGCTCTGTTGAAGCTATCATTTAAGTTAGCGATTTACATAATTGACTGCAAAAAATGAAGAGTTTGTCAGAACTGTGTAGGTGTTATTCTGTGGCATTGCTTGAAGACAGAAAGTATGCAACCTTGGCTCCATTTGGTGGATTTGCATTTATTGCTGCTTGGGCAAGCTTACTCTTCTAATTCTAGGGGTGACTGGCCAAAACTGTGGTGCATCATTTCTTCATGACTTGGATCATTCATCTCTTTGTGGAATTTTATAATTGAATTGCTGTATTTTTCTTTGATTCCATGTATATTAGTCTCTGAATTTGTATTATATGAATATGATGAATTCATCATTCATCTAGTTGAAACCAATTAACCAAAGAAGTGCTGATGCTCATTTGATAAGGGAATTATTTGGAGACTTTTCTATTCTTGAAATGAATGGACATAAACATAAAAGAATATTTCTTATTTGATATATTAGGCAATTTAACTATAAAAGTAAGGCTTAATCATTTGATATATATTCACCTCCTCATTCAAAAGGGTCGGAAATTTTTTCTTTGTTTCACTCTTAATTTTCAATCTTGTATTATGGCTCTAAATTTTAAATTCGAATTTGAGTTTTTTCTTATAATTTAGTTGGGTATTTTTGCTTCTGCTTTAAATAAATTCATGCAATGTAATCATCAATTATTGTATTACGGCTTAGCAAATACAGCATTAATATTCATATAAATCCTTAGGTTTTTTTTTCCTACTTTTATTTCTATATCTTTAATGGGGAGTTTTGTGTTGTGAAATTAGGATCTGGGCTGTTTTCACCTTTTGGCGCTTTTGACTGACTAACAAATATTCCTGTGAGTTATCACTTAATTTTGATTGTAATTTTATTTGCATGTTATCTGTAAATAGCTTTTCATGCAGTCCTATGATTCTTCATTAATATTATTGTATAATTTTTTTTTTCTATTTCTCCTTTAATTCTTATTTTTATAATTTTGATTGTCTTTCATCATATGCATGTTTTTCATCATTCTGTGAAAACAAACTTCTGTTGCCTCGTTTAATATTACATTACACAGAGTTCTAGGAAATGTTCAAGAGAGATATTAAGTAAATGCTTTAATGGTTTTCTTATTCTTGATATTATAACAGTAATATTACTAGTAATTAAAGAAGAGGTGGGTCAGGAATGCATGAAGCTTCTGCAGCATCAGTGGAACGTGAAGATCGTCAAGGTGTTTAGGGAAGCAAACTCTATGGCTGACTTGTTGGCTAATGAGGCAGTACTGAAGCTTCATGGGATTTATAGGCTTGAGAGATCTCGAAGTCAGGCTAGGTTCTTGCTGGATGCTAATGCGGTTGGGCTATCTGGCCTTGTGTGAACCATTAATCTGACTTTTTTACCCTCCTTTCAAGTAAACAAAAAAAAAAAAAAAGTGGGTCAACCCCCTGATTAATGAGATGGAATGACAGAAATTCTTTTTCTCTTAACTAGAGGTATTTAATTTGAACTCTGGGTATGAGTTTCTTTTAACACCTTAGAAGAGATGCTTTGCCCCTCTTTATGGGTATGTCCGATGCGAATCCAGATTAATCGAATCGTGGGCTTTGAACACCGGATTGTTAAAAAAAAAAAAAATGGTGGCTCAAGGGATGAAAAATGGAGTCTTGAAAATAAAACGAGAAAGGTATTGTTAGGTCAATTTCATTCATAATCTTCCAATTTAGCACTAATGTATTTAATCCAGGACCATTTATTTGGGCTGCACTTTTTAGATTTGGCTTAATTTCACTTGTCGTACTTCAGTATACATGTTGTCATATTATTGTATTTATATTTCAATTTGTAGTATAAATATGTATGATCTTCAATTTTATGCACAGTAAATTAAAAAAAAGACTTGCTAACCGCCTACGAGGCTGATGTAGCAGTCTTCCAAAAGTGGGTTTCACTTTAATAGTTGACATTGCAGCCACATCGGCCTTTTCAATCCAAATTTTAGTAGTTTTTCTCCCCTAAGCGACACATTGACTTGGCTTCAGTCTTCTTTTCTTTGGGGATAATATGAATTTTGGTGTCTGTATTTGTTAATTTTTTTTATTTTGGTGTCTAAATGGAAAATTATGATAATTAAATGTTTTAACTTGCATTTTTTTTTTTTCATTTTGGTATCTCCTAATGACATGGACTTAAAAAAAATCCAATAGGACTGATTGTGACCTACAAACGCCTATGTGTTTGCTTACATGGATAGACTATTTTTACATGTGGGACGCCACCGTGGCAAAGGAATAAAATGTTTCATTTGCCCCTCTTTAATATATATCACCCTAAACACAAGCAACACCCCCCCCCCCCCCCGGTTTGACTAACTTAAATCACGATTCAAACTTGCAGTGTCTCTCTTTCTTCCTTTTCTCCCTCACTCTTCCTCTATCCTTCTCAAAGATGGATTTTCGATTTTGTAAAAGTGTAGAACTGCATGGCCAGTTCGAACATCATGGACGAAGTTGAATCCTAAAAGGAAATTTGTTGCTTGCGAGATTCGATTGGTGAGTGTGTACTTTTGTTCTCCTTTTGTTTGATTTTAGGGTTTTCATTTCTTTTCGTTTGAGATTGAAATTACTTTTTGTAATTTTAAGGTTGAGCGGAACAATGATTGCGATTTCTTTGAACGACTCAATCTTGTTATGTGCAATAGAGCAAAGAGGACTATTCCAGGATTGTTGAAGAATAAAAATGATATGGAAGTTGAGTTGTAGAGAAGCTGGAAACATGAGAAATTTTTATGGGTTTGGGTAATTTGCTCCTTTACGGGGGTAAATGAGACATTTTATCTCTTTTGCCACGATGGCATTCTACGTGTAAAAATAGTCAATCCACATAAGCGGACACAGACATTTGTGGGTCGCAATTAGTTCCATTGGATTTTTGAATAGTCCATGTCATCAAGAGACATCAAAATAAAAAAAATTGCAAGTTTGAACATTCAATTGTCACAGTTTCCCGTTCAGACACCAAAATAGAAAAAAATGACAAGTATAGACACCAAAATTAGCATTATCCTTTTTTTTTTTTGTTCATTAACGTCGAATTTTATTAAATTACGACCTTTAAAGAAGGGATTGATTTTTAAAATTCAAATTAATAATTTTTTTAACATAATTTATTTTTTGTTATATGTTGAGTTCTGAGAAAGAGTTTTATTTTTAATAATAATTTTTCATTTTCATTTTTATTTTTTTCATTACTGAATTAATTTGTAACTACTGTCACTTTAATTTAATCAAGGACTTATATCTCCTTTGCAATCAATAGATAGCCTCTTGATGATTAAGAATTTTAATTTTCTTATTATTATTTTTCTTATATTCTAAATTTGTTTGACTCGAAAGAAAATAGTGTTTATGAAACTAGAAAAAAATTAGAACTATTTTTTATTCACCTTTTGGGGTTTAAAAAATTTGTATGTATGTGCATATATTTTTGTTTCTAATGCACTCGGTAAGTAATACTACCGTTATAGTCAAAGTGATTACCATTATCAATTCAGATCATCTTCTCATTTCTTTTACTTAGCAATAAATAAATAATAATAATAATAATAATAATAATAATAATAATAATAATTATTATTATTATTATTATTATTATTATTATTATTGTTCATTAGGTTGTATATCAATATTGATTTTGGGTTGAGGGCAGAAATTGGAGATTGAGTAATGACTTGAGAGGGTTGAAGATTGAGTGATAACTTGATTTTCTTTTTGGGCACCTACTAAGGTTTTAAGAATCTGTATTTATAAATTAGGGACTGAAGGATTAGGTCAAGGGATTATGTTGAATTCTATTTTAAGACTACTTTATTATATAAAAATAGAATTAGGTACATAAGAAGAATTAGGTACAAATAGTTTGTACGATAAAATCTTATACAAATTAAGCAATTGTATTTATTTTAATATAAAAACTTAAAGCTTTAATATTATATAGATAAAAACAAATTAAGAGTTCAAGTATATAATGAGCATAGTCAATGTACGCATGTCATAGAAAAGACTAGTGCACCTCTAAAAGTCTAAATGATCTTTTACTGCATGATACACTTTACTTAAAAAAGTTTTTTTTTTTTTTGAAATACACTTTATTTAAAAATTTAAAAATTTAAAAAGTAAAATGGTAAAAAATGTGAAATATTGAGAATAAAAGTATATTGTTTAATACGAATGGGAGTTTAATCCTCCCTCCATCCCATTTTGTTTGCTTGTATTTTCTTTTTTGGATATCGCAAAATATTTGCAAGGTTTCTAATTTTAGATATGTAAATAATTATTTTTCTCATGATAACTTTTATGATCCTTCATTAAATGAAAAACTTTTATTAATAAGGGTAAAAAATGATAAAATAACTTTTATTGACTAAATTCTTAATATGCATGTTTTGTCAAACCATGCAAACAAAATGGGACGGAGGAAGTATTTTTTTCCTTTAAAATTTTTTACATAGTTCAAAATTACATTGTCTGAAACAGTTTTTAAAATTTTCTAATAATTTATTTAATTAATAACATTTAGAAAAAAATAAAATGATAATTTATTTGATTATTTTGTAAAATTTATTTTTTTTTATATGAGTATGGACATTTTAAAAATTAGTTTATTTTTATGAATGATTTTTTTAAATTCACTTTACTTTTTTTTGAAAGAAAAACGCATTAGAATCAAAATTTTTTTGAAAAAATAACACATATATATTGTCAGAAATTGCGATCGAAAGTGTGAGTTCATGAGAACTGCACTAAAATAAAAATCAAACTGAAATCAATAATTCAAGAGTCAATTTAGATTTAATATTTTAAAAATTTCGAACCGGAACCGAGAATACTGCACGCCCCTAGTTTTTGCTCTGTGTTATAAGGATGGCGTCCTACTCGGTGGAAGTTTCAAATAACAACTGATATTCAACAAAATATTTCTAGAAAGTTCTTCACCTCGTCTATATATAATGAATATCTCAGCAATAAAGTATGTAATCAATAAAAGAATCTTCTATTCTTTCTACTTTTCAATTTCAAAGCTTCTTCAAATTGGTTTCTGCGCTTAGCGATTCCAATCATGGAAAATAAGTGAGTATCTTTCCGTCATTATATTGTTAATCTTATTTCTATTGGATAATTCTTCACAATTTTATTTAATTAAGATGTGAGTGAATTCCATATTTTCCAGTTCTAAACAATCGTTTCCGATAATTAAGAATTTGAATTTAAATCCACTCTTCATTGTTTCTCATTGGTTTTTGCTCTAGTGTTTGTTCTTGGCAATTCTCATTATCTTTTTGACCATGGCCCAGGGGAACTCCTGGAGTTCTATCTTCTGCTAAAATGAGAAATCTTGCGTATGCAAGTGGCACACAGGCATCTGTATCTCCTACAGATATAATTACAGACCCGTACTCACACTATGTTTATGAATGAGGAATTTTATGGGAGGAAAGAAAATGTGGGTGGAAAATAAATAGAGAAAGCTACTTTCTCTGGTTCAGGAAGTGAGTGTAAAATGTGATAGGAAGGAAAATTTCCTTCGAAACTCTCTGGGGCCCATAAAAAGCTCATCGGTCTAAATTGGAGAGCCTTGAGAAAAAAATAGCACTATATATATAAAATGACCAAAATGGCCTTTGCTATAACTTCAAATTTTTATTGTGACTTGGTGTCTTATTCATTTCGTTGTGGTTAATTAATTAAAAATTTTTAGTGTATGCTCATGATGACTTTATAAATATAAATACATAAGTTTGTCATTATTTATTTTCGATTAAAATATCAATTAAATGGTGAATAATATTCAACATAGAAATTGGTTTTGGAACTTCAAAATTTTTGTTATTTTTTCTAAATTTATTAATATTATTAAGACAATATTTATATATTACAAATATAAATGGTAAAATTATAAATAACAATGACATCTTTCTAAACAAATGAAAATAATTCTATTTTCTTTACTCTTTTTGGTTTTCCCTACAATCCAAATATAGAGTGAAAAATAAATAAGAAAATAAACAATTGTTATTTTATCATGGAGAAGTTGGACTTATTAATTTTATTAAGATAATATTTATATTACATACATATAAATGGTAAAATTCTAACTTTGCGATAATGTCATTTTCTTTTCTCCATAATTTGAGTCTTTCCAAATAAATGAAAATAATTTTATTTTTTTTCCTCCCTTTTATTTTTCTTCCATTCCAAATATAAGGTGGAAAATAAAGAGGGAAAATGAATAGTACAATCCTTTATTATTCGACTCTATGGTCTTTCTATAAATCCGGTTTAATTACGTTCAAATTTTTTCTTTTATTAGAGAGGAGATATGCATTTCGTCCTGTATAATAACCTAAATAACAAAAGACATTAGACAAAATCACCGTAATAATGACAACAATAATTTAGAATTATATATGAGAACAGAATATCAAGATATGGATGACAATAAATTCCAATTTTTTGGCGACAATAACTTAGATCTTATATAGATGTGAGGATTATTTGCCAAAAAAATTAAAAAAAAGAAAGGAAAAAGAGGTGAGCATCGAGAGCTCATTGGTGGCCCCCATGGAGGAAAAAAACAGAGTTTTAGATTTTAAGTTTTGGGATGTTAAATATAATTTTGAATAAATTTAAATTTTGATCAATTTAATCTCATATTATTAAAATAGAATCATGGGTTATAACATTAAATTCATCTCGTTAAATAAATTAAATATCGTGTGTTTATTCAATAAAATTCTAAAGTTTTTACAAGTTGTTAACTAAATAACCAATAATAAACAATGAATTGAATTATAAATTTATAATACTATTGTATATTTTAATATATATGGGAACGTTTTTGTATTCATAGAATAAAATCAAACCTAAAACTAAAATTAAAATTAAACAAAAACTCAAAGTTAAAATTAATGATAAAAATATTTAATGGCGATTAAAAGTACTGGTCGGCTACTTTCTTACTTTTCTTTAGTAGTTTTTATAAATAAACTATTTAAAGGGAAAGTACGATTATAAAAGAGAAATAAGGTTCGTTTTTATTATAATTTTTAAAGACCAAATATATATATATATAAAAAAAAAAAGAAAAATCATAGGATTCCTTGTGTATGCATCTCATTCATCTTATAGTGCATGATCTTGCTCTTTTAGTCTTTTTTGAGCAAATGCATGGGTTGTGATATACCTCCAAAATATATTGATATGTCAAATTGATGTAAAATGCCAGTTGGATCATTCATCTCTTTGTGTAATTTTATAATTGAATTGCTGTAATTTTCTTTTATTCCATGTACATTAGTCTTTGAATTTGTATTATATGAATATAGTTGAAACCATTTAACCAAACAAGTGCTGATGTTCATGTTTCTTGTTGTTTGTGGTCATATAATAACAATTGCTATTTATTGAAAATAAATTTGTCTTGAAGAAATTGAAAATACTTGCTAACATGAGAGAATCCAATCCTGCTGCCTGTAGTACTACTACAGTAAATAAAGAAATCATAATAAAATTTCAGAAAAATCAAAATCACAACCTTGATGTTTATTCTTCTCTTTGCCTTTGCATCAGGGAATGAACTCATAGTGGCAAGAATCATGACCTGCAGAACAATTTTTTTTTTCCAAGCCAATGTCATTATCAAAAGAATAATGCTTATCTAGAATTAGTTTATAATAGATCAATTAAGTATAATATATTGTGAGAGTGGTAACATAAAGCAGGTCTATGGGGGCTTACAACTTTCTGATTGGAACAGTCAATGTAAGCTCATAATTGACTAAATTATTTACCTTTAAAGATTAAAATTAACTAGTGCCCACATGGGATGATAAATTATTAATACTATATCTTTTCTTTTTTTTTTTTTTTTTTTTTTTTTACTTTTTGAGTGATTGGAGGAAAGTCTATTAGCAACAAGCAGCAAGCCATTGAAAGTAAGCACATGCAATAATAATTAAAATACTAATCATCCGCGGTTTGGAGTCATGGAGTACGCATCTTGAGTAGGAATTTAAACATAATGGCCCTCGACTCGAAAGGGATTAGTCTCCCGTCTAACTGTTGAGAGTACACCCTTAGTAATACCAGAAAAAAAAAAAAAAAAATACTAAAGATGAACTTACTGGGATCAAGTTCAGTGGAAATGGCAGCTCCTCTGAAATAGCAAGATCCACCATTGTGTTTGAATTTTTGGAAGTAGCTATTGAAAGCAAAAGAAGCATGGGCTCTAACGGTGTTAGGGAAATAGCAAGGTTTATTAACTTGAATCATACTACAATCTGCACCTCCTCTTCCACATGCCCAATCTAAAGCCATTTGCAGTTCTTCATCAGGGGTCTGCTCATCTGCTATACACCATTGCTCCAGTTCCCCATCTAATAAAAAGAAACAAAGAAAGTTGGAAATGTGCCCTATAGATTACTAATATATGTCAAGGCTAAGGGCATTAGTAATTAGCTTACCTGATTTTAAAGGAGCTATTGACATGACAAGAAGAGCAACAAGCGTGAGCCTTAACAAGAAGATTGACATCTTACCCAAAAATAGAGGGAGAGAGTCGGAGAGAGAGAGAGAGAGAGAGAGAGAGAGAGAGAGAGAGACAGAGAGAGGTCACAGTAACCTATCTAATGGAGCATTTGTACATCCAAAAGGGCTTGTTGCCTAGCGCCATTTATAGATAGAGCAAAAGATAATGAAAAGAATTATAATGGACTTTTGGAGTTTTTATGAATGCAAAAAATAAAAACCCCGAAAGTCCATTATAATGTGTGTGTGTGTGTATATATATATATATATATATGCCAAAGTAAAGAGTCGTGCACAGTTGCACAAGCAGGATGAGCATGTTAATGCGCTCCACTCAAGCGGTTTATATCCTAAAAAGAGAAAGGTTATTGCTTCTTTCAACTTATAAGAAAAGATGTTGAATGCTACTCACATGATGCCACGAATTTGTTAACTATAAATTCTTGGCCAAGATAAAAAAAATCTCAATCTGCATGTTCTTTCCATCCAATGCTTAGCATTTTTTTTTTATAAATTTTGGCCCATTGCATATAGAAGGTAGACTATTTTGGCCAATTAACGACATTTTCCATCAACATTAATCAAGCTCAAGTTAAATCAGCATAAAGTAGCAGTAAATCCAATGAGAGCAACTTCTTATCTGTATATATATAAAAACTATAATATGCTGCAATTTATTTACGGTCAACAAAACTATAGTTACAACAAACCAAACCTTCCTTACACATTTACTTACAAGGAGATGCAACCTTGATTTACATGTAAATGAACAAGTGAATAAAAAATTTACATTTTTCAACTAAGAACAAGCTATGGGTACATTTTCCAATCATTAAGTTTTACATAAACGGCATCCCCCTTTATGTTCAGAAACTATTTTGCAGCCTTTCTCTGGACCATCTTCTTTTATTTATTTTGATCCTTCTCAGGAATAGAAGTTTTGAAGATAAGATCGTTACAGGGTTGCAACTGCCATATGCCACATTCTTCACAGTCAGCAAATTGTGCAAACATTCAAGTAATATTCACTTCTAACAGTTTATCATCTGCCTACTCTCTGAAGAATGAACACAGTAAAATAAAAATAACAGAGCCTCAGGGAGAATTAGTTAGAGTCAGAAAGCCAGCCGTGTCAGTCATTGTCTTTTTCAATTGATCAGATGGTACAGTGCAACAAACTGGCCTCTAGGATTTTGCTTTTACTTCCCAGGTCTTGAACATAGCCATCTTCAGTCTTGGATTCCTGTAATAATAATAGGTTAAGCATCCATGAATAATGGAAAGTTCTTTGATCATGAAATTCCTATAATATGGACAAACATGCAGAAATAGAAACGTTCTTGACACATACAGAATTCACATCTCATATAGAAATTTGATTTCAAAGTGACTTTTTATATTCTTAGAAAGTGTAATATTAAATGTTAACACTTTAACATTTATGCCAAAAGATTTATGGGAAATAATTTAGGCTAGTTTCATCTTTGAGAAAGTCATCTACTTATTCAGGTCAATGAAAGAAAGATTCTTTGAAAGATAAATGCAATGTGAATAATTTGATGAAAAAGGTTCTATGAATGCTGAAGGTGATTAATAAAGTACTGAAGGGCTCAAATAGTGGATTAAAAAGTGAAAAATAAATATATGCTTGTGTCCATTTGGAAACCATCTAGAGTTATCTCAAAATTACCAGAGCAGGAAAGATGCAAAAATGTGTTGTGGATCACTCTATCTGCGATCTTCGTAGACGCAGGGCTTGTTGTTAGTCAGCCAACCGCAGGCTTTGGGGTCAATGTAAATTCAGCATAAATAAAAATGCTGGCTGAAGGACAGATGAGCAATAACTGACATCTGACTCTATGAACTAGACCCAAAAAAACGAGCCACAGCATTGTACAGCTTCTCTTCTTCGAATGGCTTTGCCACAAAATCATCCATCCCACACTTCATGCATTCTTCACTTGTTGCCTGAATCACATCTGCTGTCATTGCCAATATTGGAGTGTGCCAATATGCTGCATTTCCAAACATCTCCATCAATACTTCCCCAGATGCAATTTGCTCATTGAACTGCTTCTCCAAAGACCGAATTTGCCGGGTAGCTTCAAAACTGCATAATCAAAGATGCAGAATCAGTTTATCATATCCATGAATGATGGGGAAACAACACCAAAGAGGGTAAATATCCAAAAACATTTATAGTTTATAAGAATAAATAAACTACCCATCCATTTCCGGCATATGGCGATCCATAAAGCATGCATCAAATGTGTGTGGTGGTTTTAGCAGTTCCAAAGCATCCTTGCCACTCTCCACACAAGTAACAATTGCTCCATATTTCTTTAAAGCTCCTTCTGCCACTCTTCTGTTCACTTTATTGTCATCTACCACCAAAATTCTTTTTCCACTAAGTAGATTCTGAAGTGTCGACAGTTTCTTCCTCCTAACTTGACTCTTCTTTCCACTGCCAAAGGCTTCTTGGAAACAAGCAATTAAAACACTTAATCTGAGAGGCTTCATAATTACATTATCTACAAAACCAGCTGATGAGAGTTCACGGCGTTCATCAGCGGTGATGGTGGTAGCCAACACGAAAATCTTGGGAAGGTTTATTTGGATTTCTGTCACATAATTGTTCTTTGATTCTCTCAAAAGACGATGTAAAGCAATGCCTGTTTCCTTATGCCAAACATCTTTGTCAATAAGGACCATAGCCAAATCTTCTTGAACACTGTTGGAAACAATTAACAGAACTATATAAAACTGAATCATCATGTCTATAGTAAATATTTTCTGAATCTTACAATCTCACTATAACCATAATGATTTTATATTTATAATTCATATTTTCCAATTTGTATTTTACATTTACATGGTTTTGAGATAATAAACAATTTCTTTTTCCAGTGATGATAACATGAGCAAAGATTGATGATACAAGATTTTTTCTTTTTTCACCGATTGCGAAAGAATATCCCAACTTGAATAATTTAAGTGATTTAAATTCAAGTGAATCTCAACCTTACATACAAATTTACTAGTAAATCCAAACATACCTTGTGTAATGACCTCCAGATACATAAGAACATGCAGATTCCAGACTGGAAGCTACATCCACAGATATTCCCAATCTCTGAAGATGATACCTAGTGACCTCAGCTCGGATACTTCTTTTATCAATTACCAATGCTCTCCACCCTCGGTACTCCAAAATAGTAGGATCATATGGCTGCCACTTCGTATCCTGAGAACTCACATCTCCTTTTTTGAAAGAAGCAGTAAATGAGAAGATACTGCCAGTGCCAGGTTCACTAACAAAATCAATCTCCCCACCCATGAGATCCACAAGGCATTTGCTGATGCTCAATCCTATTCCAGTCCCACCATATGTTCGTGAAGTGGAACTATCAGCCTGCATAAAAGGCATGAAGATGCGGCTTTGTGCCTCCAGTGGTATTCCCACACCTGTATCCTCAACCGAAACTAGTAATCTAATCATTTCAGGTGCCTCAATTGTATCTACACTGTGTAACGTCTTAAATTTTGCCCAACTTTTCCATCTGTCAACCACAGGACACCCACTCAATGAATTATGAATTTCATTTGACAAGTTTTCAACTAAATTGAAGCTTTGCTTCAGCACAGCATCCCTGACATCAACTTGGCTTCTTACTTCATCTGCCAGATGAACTGTGACAAATACATGCCCTTTTTCACGTGTGAACTGAAATTAAAACATGTAAATATTAATCAGTCAAATATTGTGCAACCAATAAAATCTTTCTTCACAAAGGCAATGCTACATAGACCCCAAGGTTCTAAGGGAAACCATCAAATGGCCCAATTTTAGCACAGGTTTCAGGAACTGAAAATCAGAAGTACTCAGTCTAACACTATCCACAATTGGCAATGTAGTTTATAACCACAAAATTAAGATTAAAAATATAATTTTGAATTTTCAAAAGGAAAAATATAACCATAAGTACATGCTGAGACCAACCTTTACTGAATTTCCAACGAGATTAGTAATTATCTGCCGGAACCGTCCAGGGTCACCAATAAGAACTTCAGGAACTTGATTCGAGACATAAATGGCCAACTACAATCCACCAAAACAGAAATACCAAACAAGTTTATTTAAGAAAGGATATCAACCAAAACACAAGAAGAAAGTAATATGGTCAACCTGGTAGTTACCTCAATCCCTTTTTCATTGCACCTACTTGAAGAAAGTGATACAACATTGTCAAGTACCGAATGCAAATCAAAAGGAACAGCTTCCAACTCCAGCCTGCCAGATTCTATCTTAGCCTGATCAAGGACCCCATTTATCAATGAAATTAGATCTTTCCCATTATCATGAGCAGTCTTGGCATAGTCCATTTGGTTATCATCAAGATCCGTATCCATTAGCATTTGTAACATACCTAATGATGATTGAAAGCAGTTTTTCATTACTAAATAATGCCATATTGAAAGAATATTCATTATAAAAGAGATATCTTAATCACCTAAAACTCCATTCATCGGGGTCCTGATTTCATGGGAGACAGTTGCAAGAAACTGCAACATAGAGAATAATCAGTCTTAGAAACATGGTAGTAGAGCTTTCAGTGAAGAAGCGAAAGACAAATAATTGAACCCAAGTACAAGCCAATTTAGAGGTCGAAAGGGAGGAAATGCACCTGAGATTTTGCCACATCTGCAGCTTCAGCACGAACTTTGAGCTCCATCATCTCACGATAATCCTCCTCCACTTTTGCAATTCTGCTTATGGCTGCATGAAAGATATGGCCAACAAGAAGAGTAATAACTAGGACCCCAACTGATGCATTTATTGCTGTCCAAGGTAAACCAGGTTTTTGCTTGAATCTGTATCCAGAGGAGAACAAATTAACCTTAGAAGGAGAACAAGTTGTCACTCATCTGTGTGTAGTAAATAATATTCTCTGATAACTAACCTGCAATGCATTTTATGCTTCCGTAATGGATCTCCAAAGTCAAGGTCACTGATGTGCAAGAGGCCAGTATCAGTAATATCAGTGCCATACATAACAATTGGAGCAGATGGATTAGTTGTGTCATAAACATTAACAACTATTGTTTGCTTGCTGGCAAGTTGGTGCAGAAGTTTCTCAACCAGTGATGGCATATCATAAGATGCTCCGAGATACCTTCATAAACAGTTTAGAACCATAGCAATAGTTAATTTCATAAAATGCATTGACAGGATATCATAAGCTACACCAAGATACCTTCACAAGAAGTGAGAACCATATTAAAAGTCAATTTCATCTTACTTAGAGGAAAAGCAGAAGCAATAGGCAAAAAGTAAAATCAAGATTTATTCAAGGCAACAAATTTACCCGACAGTAGCTTCAATTCGTTGTTGTGGTGTAGCTTCTAGTGGGAGATCAGATTTATAAACAGCAAAAGTGAGTACAACACCCACATGGTTGGATTTCAAAAGCTTAAAAGGAGAAGTCAATACTCCCTTTCCAGATGCCCTTGCTCGCAAGATGTTCTCACGGTCTTCCTATATATAAGATGGCAATTGATGCTAGAATCATCAGCTTACAAAATGACATCAGTATATGCATGTAGAAGACATGCTTTCAAATATAAATACTTTCAGGGAACTCATCATATTCTAGATCTGTAATGATAGAATTGAGAGTGACTTCAACTAGTAATCCATTTTGCAATCAGCAAAGTAATCATATTTACACAATCACCAAGTAATTAGAGCTGCATGAGCAATGAACATGATTTTGCACAAAAAAGAACCCTCTAACTATCTGCCAAAAGTGCCAGAAAAAGCTGAGCAAACGTTTAACTTACAAAGCAAAAGAAAGAGTGCATCCAGTGATGCAGAATCATAACTATCTACAGTAGATCCTTAACAGGTAAATTAATTCTTGATGTAATAAAAAAAAATATGTCCAGACTATTTTTACACCTAGTTGCAAAGGTTAACTAGTCTGGCTGTAATATAAATAGCGGCTCCATTGTTTTCCACATATAGAGAAAAGATTTACAGCAGTTTAAAATCAGTGGGTCTATTATCTCTCTTACACTTTTCCTAGGCAAAAAGTGGACTGTGGATGAAATGGTTTTGCTCTGCAATGGCACCACATAGAGATGATAGTTACAATTTGCAATTATCAGACTAAACAAGTACAGAAGTCCTTGCTTCACTATTAACTCTGGGACATGCACAGATGACAAATGCAATAATATATATCTATTTTGACCAAGTAAAAAAAGGAGTCACTAATAATAAGAAAACTGAACGAGTAAAAACAGCAGTGCTAGATAGGTGCACCTTTCCAGACATCATGTCAATAGAAACAATATGAGAGACAGTTTCTTGGGAAAATATCACTGGTGCATATTCATCTTGCATGGGTGCAGGATCCAACTGTTCTGGAATACAATCTTGCACGAGAGTCTGGTCGTCAGTCTCCATTTTCTTTATTGTCCATCCATGCTGCTTCTCAAATTGCTCCCTCTCTGAATGTAGAACTTTCAAAGCATATGCAACTCCACTAGTAAGTGGCCGCTCAAAAGATGTTCTCTCAGTATATTCACTAAATGTACTCTGTGAAATATAAGAGAGCTTAGAATAACAATTTTGTCTTAGACAGCTAAAATTACAAACAGTATGGTAATGATAATTTCTATCAGTAAAAGCTAAATCAATTCTAAACTATTAGTATCTGTTTTCCTGCTTTCACAGTTTGGCTATAAAAAACAATACAGTAAAGCCACCTGAAAGAATTCATTTATCAAATCTTTTATAAATATCAAAACATGTTTGTGGGGTTCAATAAGGAAGACCATGTTGAAGCAGAAAAATTGTCATCAGCATATAAGCTATCTTAGAATGCTGAAATTAATTAAAAACTAAAGCATACAACTGATTAAACAATTGTAGAGATGAGAATATCACCTGATCAATTGCAGAGGGATCTTTCCCATGGTGAAAGGTGGATACAAGAATAGCTAAGGCATGAACATGGTTCATACTCACATTAAACTGATCCTGCAACATCCGTGCTCGCTCATCACACATGTTGGCAAGCGTCTCTTCCCTTCTCAGCACAATTTTTTCATTCAAATGCCAAAACAACCAGATAGAGGTGACAATCCCCACCAGGACAAAAATTATAAGAAGCTTCTTTCTCCACTTTCCAGCACCTTTAGGAGGACTATGGGATAGCTGCTGCTGCTTGATCACCAGCAGTTGCTGTCGCTGCTGAGGCACTGGCTCCGAATGAACTAGCTTCGGCTTTTTCTTCCTCCAGAATTTCAGATGGAGGCCAGACAATATGCAGCTCATAAACATTGCAACGAGGACCCAACAACTTACTTCTACCAAACCAAAAGACAAAATACTACAATGATCTTCTGCACAGTCCCTTACTTCCCTTGTTTGCAAGAAGTTCTAGTAAAAGCCAAAACAACCCAAAAAACATATTATTTATATGGCTTAACTCAAGTGTATAAGCTTGTGTGTTCTCCAATTAAGTTTGTATTATTCTATAAAATAGACGCTCTTTAATTTGTATGTGAGTTTGTTGAGGCTAAAAAGCCACTCTCCAGACCTTCATATTTATAGCAGAAATGTCGAAAGTTGATTACATTACCCTAACAGTAATCAATAATGCAAACAACAAATTAACAACATTTCAGCATTTCTGACAATTTCTTTGTAGTGCCCAAAATAGAAACTAAATTTGTTAAAATTTTCTTTATTAGCATCAGTATTCACAACTTTTTAAGCTATTTCCTGATTACACATTCCTTCAAAGCTTGATAATGCGATTGTAGGGCAGTTCAACTTCTAGTTGCAGCATTATCTGATGTTTGCTCATTTAAGATTGATACTCAAAGTCAAAACAATACCTAAAAGATAAGAAGTCTCCCTAGCAGTCTAAAGGAGCCCATGATATAACACATGAAAAAAGTACAAATGATGCCCTACTGTAACTTCAGTAAGTAGCCATTTTCTTGCTTTGATTTAAAAAAAAAAAAAAAAAAAAAAAAAAAAAAAAAAGAAATTATACCACTACATGAATAAGTTCATAATTTACTCAAATGCACAAAATGATAGGGACCGAAATCGAAAACTTCCATGCTAGAGATTCATGTTCAATTGTTATCAGCAAACAAGTTGCAAGACAAACGGTACCAATTCATCTCGCAATGATTGTTCAAGCTTCCTTGGCAAGTTCTCCTCTTGAGCTGGGCATTGGTCATTAGGTTGTACGTCTTCAGCAGCAGCCCATCTGCCTTGCGGTTGAAACTCCTGCTTTTTCATACACAGTACCTCCAAAGCACATGCAATACCAGTGGTCATTGATATTTCAGGCCCTGGTTCTTTGGTACATTTAAGTGGTGCAATCTGTGATACACAGGTTAGTGAGAACAGAAACATAAATAAAAACAATTTTTTACATAAGCATTCTTTTTACTATTTTCTAGTGTTAGCATTGGCCACTTCATCTACAAACCATCACCTCCAATTTGTATATAAATCATCTGAAAGAGAATTAAGTATAAGACAAAATGACCATCAAAACGTTATCTACCAAATTCGGGTTAATCAGACAAAAAAAAGGAAAAAAGAAATCACTCAATTTCCACGTATGCTTTACAATAACCAATTTATCTTGCATGGGATGCAACCACGGGAGGGCTATCCAAACACGTTCTTTTTAATGAGAAATTAACTTACAAAAGAAATTATTAACTGCATGTACTTGTATGGCTACTATGAATTTGACCATCTTTTTGTTGACATATCCTTCTAAACTATAACAAATGCTGGTTTTACATAGGCCTTGCTGCAATTGCACCTCATTGTTAAAGCAGGCCAGAAGTGATTTCCTGTAAAGTATTGGCTCTAATTGCCAATTGGCTAAAGTTTGGGGATCATTCTTGTGATTAACCACTCATATAAATGAAAATTAACCTCAAGTTTTGCCATAGTTGACAGTCGGATTGCTTTTTGTATTACTGACCAAGGTGCTAATCACAAGGAGGCTTTTTCCCCCTAGTCCCAGCATCCATAACCTGTGTGCCTTTGACAACCAAAGAGATGGTAGTGGTACACTACACAGAAGCCAATTCAAAACACCAAAACAAAAAGAAAAGGATGGCCATTTGGTTTCCCTATCCTAGCATGACAAGCTATCTCACCTCTCTTGTCCAAACATGGAACTATGATGCTCCATATATCGGTATCTTAACAACTTCAAGAAAATTCTACACAACAATATACCACACAATGAATAAGCAAAACTCCAATTTTTTACCAAATTCATAATTTTCCTAGATGTTCATCAGACAATTCAAACAAAGTCCATTCAAAGTTTAAAACTGTATATTAACTTCCATAAAAAATAATTCTTAGGCAAATGATAAAACTAAAAGATAAATATACAAAAAAAATACAGGAATATTTGTAAAACTCTACTTCAGTATCAAGATATGATACTGAAATGGCCGAAATACAATTAACCACTCAAAACTTAGCGAAAAAATGAGAGTTCTTAAAAAATTAATTCTAATTATACCTAACTCCATTTAAAGCTTACTAAGAAAGCTGTGAGTTTCAACACTTGATTACTGTTCAATTATAGAAAAGCTAATTCTCCTTAGTCTTCCTATTTGCAGCTTAATGTCAGCCTGCATCCCAGCCCCATCTGATTTCTAACCATTTTACTATTCAGGGTTCCATATAATAGCTATGAACCAAGTTCCCAAAAAGAGTTAAATAGCAGATTATTGACCTATTGTGTGTCATTCTAAACCATTGTCTATATTCAGCTAACTTTCTAAGCAAGGACAATTGGGCTCAAACCATAAGCAATTCTTATCAAAAGCCACTAATTTAGCTTAGAAACCAAAAACGCTAAAACTTAGAAGAGAAAAGTCCATGACCCATTGAGGATATCTTGTTCAAGAGAGATAACCAGTATAGTACCTGATCTGATTCAGAGAACAAAGAAACAAAAGCATGAAGCTGTCTCTTGCTGACATTGAAATGTTGAAGCAAAATCTGAGCTTTTTCTTCACAAGAATCTAAACTCCTCTCTTTCCTCCCTAAGGCCCCATATTCAAAATTCGAGAGAAACCAAATACTGGCTATGGTGAGAATCGATAAAAGCCAAAGAAGCAGAAGCTTTCTCCTCCATTTCCTGACAAAGTTAGGCCCATGCAAAGAATCCTTTTGTTTCTTCAATTTGAAATTTGCTGGTAATGTGCCATTTATGCTAGAACGTTTACAATTCATAGACATTTTAACCAAAGCCCACCTGTGAAACTTCACAAAGAGCCTTGAAAGGTTGACAAAAATCCCAGTTCCAGCAGCACAACTCATCAAAATCACCCCTCCAAGAAAACTCCACTAATGATGAAAATTCAATATCAGAAGCTCAAATTGCTAAAACCCCACCTCATATAACTCATAAAAAATCATTGCTTTGCAAACAAAACCCTTTTAGAAACCACAAAGAATAATCTAAAATTGGATAAAAACAACTCTAATTTTTCAGCAAACCATGAAAACAAGAGTTCCACCCACTCTGATCTCTCCTTAATATTACACTTTATGGTTCAATACCAAAGTACCCCTGCTCTTTCTATACTGAGCATTCAAATTTTATCAAAACCTCCATAGAAGAGCACAAAATAACACTAATCATACCAAACAGCAAGTTGAACAGAACCCAATTGTTATTTGAGAAGAGAATCGTTAATGAGGTAAAGAAAAGCACTTGGCTCTTTTCTATATCTAGTTTCTTTCCAGCTCTTACAGCTTTGAGCAGACACAACAAGCATCAAAGATTAGAACTTTTCCTAAGAACACCCATCACCAGGTAAAACTAAATCTGACCCAGTTGGCTTCTGTTTAGACCCAACTGGAATCAATAATCAGAGAGTACAAAGAGTGAGTTGTCCTCTCTCTCCCTTTTTCTTTCCTCAACACAGAAACACACTCTCTCCTCTCTCTATCTCTTTCTGTGGGTTCGGTCCAGTTTGCTGTCCAGCATTTGAATTGAGGCTGGGGCATATCATTATCTCATCATCTAAGTGGGGGAGGTAAACAAAACCCAACATCATAAATTACCCATAAATCAATATTATAATATATTATCAAATTCTAAAAACTTTACCTTTCTTTTATTTTCTTAATCTTTTTTCTTTAATCAATTCAATGACATATTTTTAACATTTCTCATTTTTTTTTATCTCAAAATAACATATTCAATATATTGATACACATAATTTTCTATTTTCTCCAAAATTATATCTCTTTTTTATATATATTTAACTCTCTCTTTTCCTTCTGTTTGCTTTTTATATGAATCTTCAAAGCGACTGATCCATTCAACGTTTAAAGGTTTGTGTATTTTATGTTTCCTGTTTCTGTGCAGCTATACGTACTCCCCGCAATCAGAGAGTTCCGGTTTTATTTTTATTTTTAATTTATTTAAAAAGAGAAGAGATAAGGGTAAAATTGGAATTAAAGGTTAGCTTCTAAGCCACAGAGGTTCAGATTTTCAGTTGGGTTACAAAAAGGGGCATCATTGATTCTATAAAAATATTCCGCAGCGATAACTATTTTACGCTTTTTTTTTTTTTTTTTAGTATATACGGCAAAATATCGGCAATTACTCGGAAACAGGATGGCTGAGACTAACATGCGCTCGAACCTTAAGATTCTTAATGTGCGCACCAGTTTTTATTTTATTTAGATGATGGGAGCATCAATGACAATATGTGTCGGCTATATACCTTACCCACCACCTATTTAAAAATCTTAATCATGGGTTTATTAAAGCTAACCCCATTAAATTAATAACTTTAAGCAAAACCATGATTAGTTTGACCTTAATTATATATTTTTTTAAAAAATAAAATAAATCGTTAATGGTCTTAACCAATACTTACGATGTAAATTATGATTTTATTAATACTTTAAGATTTTCATTCAAAACAAATGGATCAAGATATCACGGAAATTGTAAATGAGACTAAAGTGTGAGCAGAAATCATTAATTAGGAATTTTATAGTTAGTTTTACTATAATCGAGGGACTATTTCTCAAATAATTGACAGTCAGAAGGTACTCCATCCGTTCTTTTTATATAAGCATAACTAATTTTTTCTTTTTATATAAGCACAATTAATTTTTTATCAAGATTAAAAAAGTAGTTTAACCAATTTTTTTGTCATGTTTTTTCTAATTTACCCTTAATATATCATTTATTTCTCATCTAATATCAATGCATGTCTTAAATTATGTTTTAATCTTCAATGAGGTTTTAAATACTTTGTTGGAATGAAAGGAATACAAAAAATTGTAAAAATGAAGTTTTATGCTCCAATATGTGGAGAGAAATTCATTTTTTTATCCTTTATTTGGAAAATTTGTGTGAGAATATAAAAATTTGTTCATTTAACCTTCCAACTATCTTTGATTATTGAACACAATTTTTAAAATTTTCAGCAAAGTCTGTAAAAATTTCTTTCATTGTGGCCAACTTAAAAATTTTGTGGTACTTTTTTATTCAAACTTCATTTTAATATATATATATATATTTTTTTACAATGGAAATTGATGTAAGGAATCCATGTACCAAAATTTATTTACATTAAATACTCATCTATACTTTTGTCTATCAATATTTTGAGAATCTCCTATACTAAAAACTTTACAAACGACTAAAACAAGGATAAGATAGACTTTTCACATTAGCATGGTTTCCAAAGTTATCAAATTAAGCAAAATTTTCTATATAAAAAAAATACCTAAAATGGAAACTTTTCCTATATAAAAAAAACGGATGGAGTATTATTTTAAAAGGAATGACCAACATGTCAATTGAATCATAAGTTAGGAACTTCACAAGTTAGGAACTTCACAGTTAGTTTTTTGAAAATAGAGATTCTCATGTATTATTTGGTTATAACTCATTGATTAATTTATTTTTATTTTGTAGGTGTTCAGTTCTTTTGCTAACCCTTTTGTTTTAGAAAAAAAAAACAAAGAGTTGATTTAATTTAGACTGCTGGAAACGATTTCTCTAATTCATGTATTATTAAGTTAAAACTCATTTATTCTTTTATTATTTATTCTAAAATTTTTATACATAAATATTTATTTGATAAATAAATTTACTTTTCATTAATATTGAAGTTTGATTTTGAAATTAAACTATAGACAAATTAATTTTATTAGTGATATTATCTTATAATAAAAATCACTAAATATATTTTCAAATTTTTAATGCATATAATCAAGTCATTTTACAATTCAAATTTTGTTATCTCCTTTTTAAAAAAAATTAACATATTAAATAATAATAATAATATTTTTTTTAGTATTAGGTGAGAAGATTCAAACTCGAATCAATTATCAAGTTGCATCTGCACGTACCACTATACTATATTTTGATGTGCATAATAATTTGTTAGTTAAAAATAACCATGAAGAAATTCTTTTCCTCTCCTCCTCCTAGTTTTTCGGTCTTACTCTGTTGTAAAGTTTTTTCGTTATTCTTGATGGCTAACCCTAATATTTGATCCTTTTCTCAACTCGTTTTCCTTCTCGACTACTATGTCCTCTATAGTTACGTAGGTTTCTCGGACTATATGCCTCAACCCTATTCGTTGAACCTTGATCTCTTTCTGTGTTAGGTCTCTGGGACCTTAATGCAATAACATTATGGAGGCTTCGATGGAGGCAATGACAATCGCAGATGAAGAGGAAGAGGGCGTCGAGGGTGTTGGAGGATCAATTGAGCCCATATATGAATAATGTTTAGTTGGGATGTTTCTTACTCCTAATCCCATTAATTTCCAGACCATGAAAGTTACTTTTGCGGATTTATGGCATCCTTTGGGTGGAGTAAACATAACTGATTTGGGTGCTAAACGCTTTTTATTTAGGTTTTATAATGAAGTTGATGTTGACAGAGTTTTATCAGGCTCCCCTTGGCACTTTAACAGAAAATTATTGCTATGGCAAATGATTAAAGATGGAGAGGATCCTTTACTGATTTCATTAATACATGCAGATTTTTGGTTGCAAGTCCATGACTTGCCAAAGGGATTTATGACAGAAACCGCAACAAATTTATTAGAAAATTTTGTGGGCATTTTTGTGGCATATCATATTAAAGTCCTTACAAGTTTACAGCCAACCTACTTGAGAATATGGGTTCGACTAGATATTCGTCAACCACTTAGAAGGAGGAAGAAATTAATATTGCCTTCGGGTGATGCTATCTTTGTTAAGTTTAGGTATGAAAGACTCACAGTCTTATGTCTCTTATGCGGCAAATTAGGCCATATGGATAATTTTTGTGAGTTATGTTTACACCTTAAGAAAGAAGAGCTGAGACTAGAGTGGAATAATTCCATTAGAGTTCCTGGGAGGCGACAAGCGGTGAGGGGTAGTAGTTAGTTGAGGGAGGAAGGGGGAGAGAGTAATCTGAATACTGTTAACATGTAAGCAAGGAGCCTTTCAGCATGTGCAAAGTCCCTTAAGGTTCGGGAATTCAAAGCTTCTTTTATGGGGTGGTGCGAATGATAATAGGGATTGGAACATTATTACCGAGAAAGTGGCACAACAAGAAGAGTAGGCTTTTTCGAAACTTGATGAGATAAAGAAAAGGCCACATAAGAATGACAAACAATAACTACATTTGTTTCTTCCCAAGAAGATTCAACTGGAGTTATTTCATCACAGATATCGGCTGGTCCTGGGTGACAAGACAGCCGGAAGTCATGAAGCTCTTAAGTTGGAACTGCCGAGGACTTGGCCAACCTCAGACAGTTCATGCATTCAAGGATCTTGCCTGGAGTTATAAGCCTGATATAGTATTTTTAATGGAAACAAAAGTTCATGAGAGTAGAGTTGTGGAGGTGCGATGGAAGATTGGTTTTCAGAATTGTTTTGTGGTTAATCATTTGGGCATTGGGGGAGGTCTTACTCTTTTTTGGAATGATAATCTGAATTTTCAGGTCATGGGTTTTGCTACAAACTTCATTGATGGAATGGTGGGCATTAGGAATATGTTGGTAAGAATTACAAGCTTTTTATGGGTGTCCTGAACGGAATCAAAAACGACAATCATGGAATTTATTGTGGGCTTTGGCTAGTAGGGACTCAAGAGCTTGGGTTTGCATTGGTGATTTCAATGACAAATTAAGCAAGGATGAGAAAGAAGGTGGGCTCGATCATCCAAATTACTTATTGCAGGGGTTTCGCAAAGCAATTGATGACTGTGGTTTAGCGGAAGTTGCATATTCAGGCTCTATGTTCACTTGGTTTCAAAGACAAAATGGGTAGATTACTGTGAAGGAATGTCTTGATAGGGGCTTTGCAAATGGTAATTGGTTGGCAAGCTTTCCGGATTCGAATGTGCGTACTTTGGTCACGCCGGTTTCCGATCATCATCCTATTATTTTCGATACTCAACAACTCACAGAGAGGCAAAGTCGTTCTATGTTTAGATTCGACATTGCTTGGCTATTATAAGAAGATATAGAACATGTGATTAAGTCAAGTTGGAATGGGAATTCATATGCATCAGTAATGGATAAAAAACAGAATTGCATTGAAGCTTTACGGCTGTGGGGGAAACAGAGAAATGGGGACATCTATGTACGAAAACATATGCTGCGTCGTTTGCTTGAAGACCAAACCAATTCTGCTTCAATGCAAGATGGAGATTTGATTCGATAAGAATGGAATACTATTTTAGAACAAGAATGGAGATTTGATTCGACAAAATGGAAGGTATAGATAATGGGCTAAGGTATTTTAGCTTAATAGTGGTGATAAAAATTCTAAATTCTTTCACAACTATATTAAGGGGAGACGTAAGGCCAACCGGATTGAAGGTTTTAAAAGCAGTGAGGGTATATGGCAAATGGATCCAAGGGACATGCATGTAGTGATTATCAATTTTTTCTCAGCTCTTTACAAGGCGGAAGAGGGAAGTACCAGTCGGATTACAAGGCTAGTTAGAGGTAGGGTTTCTAATGCAGACAATAATTTTTTGATTGCACCATTTTTTGACGAGGATTTTAAGTAGGCGGCGTTTCAAATGCACCCTGATAAGTAACCAGGCCTGGTTGGCTTAAATCAAGCATTTTTTCAAAAGTTTTGGCATGTGGTGGGTAAAAGGCATTTCAGATAGTTGCAGGCAATGGTTGGATAGAGGTATTTTCCCCGACTTCCTTTTTGACAACTTTAGTGGTATTAATTCCTAAAAATAATAATCTTGAGGAGCTGAAAGATTATAGGCCTATTGCTCTTTGTAATGTTTTATATAAAATTATTTCAAAGGTGTTAGCAAATAGGATGAAACGTATTTTGCCCTATATTATTTTGGATAGTCAATCTACTTTTGTGACAGGTAGAGTAATCCAGGATAAAGTTGGTGTGGCCTTTGAAATTCTTCACAGTATGAAATGTAAGACTAGGGGAGGTACGAGTATGGCAGCTCTTAAAATAGATATAACTAAAGCCTATGATAGCAATTGGAATTTCTTGCAGGATATGATGGGTAGATTGGGTTTTAGTACCAAATGGATTGATTGGATGATGGCATGTATGACTAATGTGTGGTATTCTTACTTGTGTAATGGGGAAGTAGTTAGTCCTGTTATTCCAGAGAGGGGTCTTAGGCAAAGGGATCCTATTTTACCATACCTTTTTATTATTTGTTCCGAAGGTTTATCCTTGTTGTTTAAGGAGGCTGAGTAGAGAGGATGGATCCATTGGTGTCGAGCTGGAGTTAGATGTCCAAGGGTGTCACATTTATTATTTGCAAATGACTCATTTTTCTTTTTTAAGGCCTTAGACAGGGAGGGTAGGAGAGTGAAGAAGATTTTAGATGAATATGAAAGTGCTTCGGGTCAAGCCATTAATTTTAGGAAGTCAGGGATCATGTTTAGTCCTAATGTTTCAGGTATGGTTAAAGTTTTGGTGTCCAATATCCTAGAAGTTCATAGTTCTTTAGGAGAGGGGAAATATTTGTGACAACCTTCTTTGGTTGGTAAAAGGAAGAAACATCTTTTTAATTATTTAAAGGACAAGTTATGGAGTAGGATTAACTGTTGGAATAATAAGCTCTTGTTAGTAGGCAGAGAGATTTTACTTAGGTCTGCCGCACAAGCTCTTCTATCTTATTGTATGGTCTTACTTCCTTTATTGATGTGTGATGAACTTTAAAACATTATAAATTCTTATTGGTAGGGTTCTACAGGGGGAATAATAAAGGTATCCATTGGTATTCTTGGGATAGGATGTGCCAAAGTAAAATGGACGGGGGAATGGCTTTTAGAGATTTGTATAGCTTTAATATTGCTATGCTTAGTAAGCAAGGGTGGAGACTATTATCCAAACCCAATACTCTTCTTTATCGAACGCTCAAATATAAATATTTTTCAGATGGTGATGTTTTATCCACTTCACTAAAGAATAATCCCATTTCTACTTGGAGGAGTATTTTGTTTGCCAAGGACATACTAAATTTAGGGGTTAGGTGGAGAGTGGGGAATGGGGAGAATATTTTGGTCACACAGGATCCTTGGCTTTCCAAGAGTGATACTTTTTATATGGAGGATGGCATTCATTTTGTAGAACCTGACATGAGAGTGTGTGATCTTATAAGGAATGATAGGAGAGGTTGGGATTTTGATAAAATTATGGAGTTATTTAGTGCAAGAGACACTAGGACAATTCTTAATATTCATTAGGGTATAAATAATCTAGAAGATAAGTTGATTTGGCACTTTGATAGGAGGGGAGTGTAACAGCCCAGCTCTAGTGTGATATTGTCCGCTTTGGGTTTTCGGCCCGCACGGTTTTGTTCCTTGGCCAGGGGTCACCCACTCTGCCAGCCCAAAACGCGTCACACTAGTTCAAGGCTGCCACCCTTTATGTACATCACGTTTCCCTTGGGCGTAGCCGATGTGGGATTCGCCTAAGTGGCAGCCCCCTGATGTCCAGGATGTCACATACACCCCCCCTAGGGACTCAGCGTCCTCGCTGAGGTTTGCCCCACCACTGGCCAGAGGGCCAAGGTCTGACTCTGATACCAAATTGTAACAGCCCAGCCCTAGTGTGATATTGTCCGCTTTGAGCCTTCGGCCCGCACGGTTTTGTTCCTGGGCCAGGGGTCACCCACTCTGCCAGCCCAAAACGCGTCACACTATTCAAGGCTGCCACCCTTTATGTACATCACGTTTCCCTTGGGCATAGCCGATGTGGGATTCGCCTAAGGTGCAGCCCCCTGATGTCCAGGATGTCACAGGTAGAGTACCGGGTCAGATCGGTTACTGTGTGGCGTTGAAATGGTTAGGGAGAAGGGGGAACATTAGGGAAAGATATAGCATTTGGAAGTTCCTCCTAAAATGAGGGATTTTATTTGGAGGGTATTAAGAGGAATTATTCCTACACGGGTTAAACTTCATCAAAAAGGTGTGAGAGTGGCTAAGGAGTGTGGGGTTTGTCCTATTGAGGAAGATGTTAACCATGTGTTAATGGAGTGTAGGAGAGCTAGGGAGGTTTGGAGAGGGTGTGGGGTTCCTGGTTCACAAATTAGTCTTTCTTTTACTAACTTTTCCTGCAGGTCTTGGCATCACATGATAAACAAATTATTGAAAAAGTTGTATTTGTAGTATGGTTTCTTTGGCAAGCAAGGAATGAACTGTTATGGGATGGGAAGGATTTTTCATTGGCACAAATTGTTCACAGCATGGATCAGTTTCTAAACGAGTGGAGGGCTGCAACTGTCTAGCAACAGCAGCAGCATGGTGTTTTGCGTTGTCAAGGTGGAAGCGTCGTTCCAAGGTAGGGATCAAAGACAGTTATCGAGTGGCAGGCCTTCAACGATGGTGTTGTTTTTGCTTCACTCCATCTAGCCGGCTTTGCAGTAGTGATGGAATCAATGGAAGGACAGTTTGTTCAAGCTATCTCAGGGACTTTGGACAGCTATGAGGACCCGACTATGGTAGAGGCTTTAGCTCTACGATCATGTTTATTGTGGATTTCTATAAATTTTAATTCAGCCGGTTGTGTTTATACAGACTGTCAAAATATTTTTACATGCATTGCACTCCAATTCTCAAGACTTTTCAAAGTTTGGTGTGGTCATTTTAGATTGTAAGAACATTTAAGGTCTAGACCCAATATTTGTATTAGGTGGTTTTAGAGACAAGCCAATATAGGCACTTATTCCTTACCTAGAGTGTCCTATTCTCATGCTCGTCTCCATGTGTGGAATAGTGTTCCACATGTTTTGTTACCATTTATGATTCATAATGCATTTCTAGTATGCGTATTCAAAAAAAAAAATATTAATTGAATAGACTATTAATTGAATAAGCATTTTTATTTTATTGATGAACTCAAATTAAATTTAGACAAAAAAATATTTTAAAAATTATATAAAGCTTATTGTGTAATAAGAAATAATAATGAAAAATATGCCCTAAATAAAAATACATTGCAAAAAAATTTTTAGTTAAAATGCACATAATATATAAATTTGAAATCATATGAAATATGAATATTCTTAAATTTATTTTTTTCTTTTTCCTTACATTTTCTTATAGACCCAAGAAAAAAAAAATACTTGCCCAATATTGTTTATTATAGGAAAGGAATATGTGATATTTCTTTCTTTTTTTAATACTCCTAGAAATAATTGGATTGTGGTAACAAAGGTAAAGAAAAAACTCATAAAATAATAAATATTTAATTGATTTAATAATTTATACAGGTCGAAATGGACTCCTAGATGGCTATTGATATGGTTTTGCAACAGGATGGTAGTAATCGACGTTTTGTTATTGAGCTTTCTTATTAGGGGTCTGTTGGCTAGAGACTCGCGGGTTTCACTGTGTCACTGCTATCAGGAAGCGAACCGAATGGCTGATGGTCTTGCAAATCTTGCGGTCGTCTCTCCTGCTCGGCGTAGTATTCTGCAGCAACCTCATGCTGCTGTTCTTGAGCTGCTTCGGTGGGATCGTTGTGGCACGTCATGGCCTCGACTGGTGCCTAGTTGATCTTTTTGCTTTTGTTCTCTTTCTGGGGTTCTATCCCTTCTTTTAGTATCCAAAAAAAATAGTTCACGCGAAATTTATTATTTTTCTTTCTAAATATATTTAATGTGAAATTTATATAAATAAATATTTGTATGTTTTTAATTTTTAAATTATTTATCCCATATTGAATAACTAATAATAAAAAGAAAGAAAGGAAGAGAAACAATGTAAATAGCAAACAAAAGAAGCTGAACAATATACCTACCTGGTCTGAGTAGAAGGGGTGATAAAAAAGGATCATGGCAAGATCACTTAATTGAGATTCTAGTTTAAGGTATCCCTGAGAAGGAGAATGCATACTCGTTCTTAAATTTAGAATTTTCAAAACTTTGAGTTGAACCAATTTGACTTGTTGTTTCAGTTCCTATGGATAAAATGATTTTTTTTTATTTAGTCTTGATTTGTGGTGAAGCTAAAAAAATAGACTTAAATGAACCAACCCAAAAAGTACATGTAAATCGATTGAATTGTTTCAATTTTGCACTCTATTTGATTAGAATCGATTTTCATTCTGAAAATTAAATTTATTTTAATTTAATTTTAGTTTGACTTTAAATTAATCTAGTTGTGTGTACTCACTTACCTTAATTTTTCAGCAGAAACAATTATATATATATATACGTACATACATTGAAATGTGTTCCTTAGATGATTTATGACATTATACATAGCTAGAGCAAATTGACAAATTTAATAATTGAATTGACTATATATAAATAGAATAATATTTTGACTACAATTTTATTAATTAGTAATTATATGAAAATATGTTTTAATATTATAAAAAATCTAGATAATATAAAAAAAATTGTAATCAATAAAGAAATAAAAAAAATTAGGAATTAAAAAAATGTTAAAAATCCTACTGTTTTCTTCTTAACTTGAGTTTTTGATATTGATCACAACTGAGGGTATGCTGCCCACTTGATAATTTGTTTTTATTTAAAAAAAAAAAAAAAAGAAAATTACTCAATAAAATTTTCAAATGTCTTAGAAAATGTCATATGCAAGTGAAAGCTGAGTTGGCATTGGATCCTTGGTTTAAAATTCTATTGTTTGTCTTGTCGTATTACCATCTCACGAGTAATTCAATGGAGTTTTTGAGATGCTAACTGCCAACCACCATTGCAATTCATCATATAAAAAAAAAACAGAAATAAAATTTTTTGATCCATCGTATTGGGTTTAAAAATTATCATCGTTGCTGGCTATAATCTACTCAGTCGAAATTGAAAAGTGAAAATCTTTCGAGAAGAAAATGGCGTAGCTAATGCTCTTGCAAATTGTGGTTTGAGGAAAATTAGAGGATTATACGTGTTAGACTTTAGTTCATAAAATTAATTAGTCCTCAACCACAATTTTGACATGCCAATTTTGTAGTTTTTCTTCCCAAGCGGAAAAAAAATTTCCACTTTGAAAATACATGTAATTTATTTCCTCTATAGACAAAAACACACGCACAGACACATATATTTATATTTATATTTTCATTTCACTACTCCTTTATATCGAAAGTGGAGCGATAAAAATTATAGATTAAATCAAATTCGGATCGGATTTTATTTAAAAAATAGAAAACATAAGCTTAATTTTAAAAATAAATAAATGAAGCATATTATGTACAAGTCAAGTTTTAATTTTAAAATTCATATTCGCTTTAAGTGGATCAAATTTTAGCCACTCCATTTAGATTGAATTCGGTTGGATATTCAACGAGACGGATAAAATTATTTTTAACAACATAAACAAATATGGCCCACCTTAATGGAAATTCATGTCTCTTTTCAAATTTGGTAAGTATAGCTTTAGATTAGACTTGTTCATCCCCGGGCTACATTCAATTTGTAAAAAAAAAAAAAAAAAATGTGGGTCTAATGGAACAAATATTCAAAAATTTTGACATTTTGCATGCTCAAACCTAACTCATATCTTTGTCATAAATTAGAAGGTCAAAACATTTAATTAATCATATATTATCAATTTTCACTCTTAAAATAATCACATTTGACAGAATGGATAGATTTGTTTGGACAAAAGTATACAAAATTGACAAAATTAACTATAATTGAAATTTAGATACTAGATAAAGAGTTAACACCTTTTACTTTTATAGTTAGTAATTAATTTTTTATGTTTTAAGGTTTTCTGAGGTAAAATTGTAAAATTTTTGAAGATAATTATCTTTTTTTATTATAACGACTGTGATATATTTGATTCCATACATTGAATATATGTAAGTCTTGTTCTATATGTATATATTTAGGTTGTGTTCAACAACAATATTTTTCAGTAGCTTTTAGCGTTTTGACCGGTCAAAATGTTAAATATTATTTTTTTATAGTATTCGATAACATAGTGTTTGAAGTGGTTTTTAGAGGTTAAAGTAGTATTTTATAAAAAGTTAACCATGTAACATTTAGCTTTTAGTGTTTTATGAAAAATTACTTAAATAGCTAACAGCTAAACCTTACTAAAATACCTAACAATTATCAAAACAGTTAATTTTGCCGAACAGATTCTTATACTTGCGTGTATGCAATCTATTGATAGCATATTAACCATGTCTTATATTGCTAGGTCAAAGGAAGGTACCCTAACCCAATAAATTTTTGTTCTCTTCTACACAAGTCTTTTTGAATTAGAAATGTAGGACCATACTACATTCAATACAACTTCAATAATAGGAAGCTTTATGATTTCTCTCTTCTTATATATCTTTGCCTTTTTTTTCACTTCTAGTGAAGGGAACTGCCAAAAAGTACGTTGCTAAGTGCATCAATGAATGGGCCATATCAAGCAAAAACATTTACAAACTTCAATAATTAATCCCATCTAGTTGGACTTTAGACCCACCACCACTATCTATTTTGATCTCACCCCAAGGAAGATCTCATTTAATGAAGGTATTAGGGTATAATAATTATAATCCTCCTCTATTCGTTGCTTATTTTTTTCTTATTAAAATAATTATGTACCCCGAGGAGTGAGATGAGATGACAGAAATCTTTTCTCCCGTAACCGAAGGTTTCGAGTTCATGTCTTGGATATGAAGTTTTTTTAAACACTCAAAAATGAGCGTTTTATCTCACCTTGGTGGGCTTGCCGGTGCAAATCTGGATTGATCGGCCAGTGCACTTCGAATACCGGATGAATAATAATAATAATAATAATAATAATAATAATAATAATAATAAAACAATTATGTAAGGTCTAGAAAGCATTAGATTGTAGAATATCTATGTATGCTTTTTCCTACAAAGTTACCTTGCAATTTGACATTCTTAATCATTTGGTTGTTATTTTAAGAAAATCAACTTGGGGAGATAAATTAAACTATATAGCAAAGTATATGTCCTTCAAATAAAGGATAAGTATAGCAACCTATAAATTCCCTATAGCTATCAACTAATTAACTTAACCTTGCAAATAATTTTGACTTCTATAGTTCTTCAACTTTGTTCAAAAAGAAAAGAAAAAGAAACTTAAAAGCTAGGGTTTGTTTTTAGCTATTTCTTGAATAACGGTGAATGATTTCTTTAAGAAGTAGCATGCTTCTATTACCGCAATTTTTTTTAAATAGATGAAGAACTATCGAGATTTAAATTCTAAATATCGTATAACAGAAAATTGTTATTCAGTTACTGAATTATATAATTGAAAGCACTGAAAATTTGTTTTTATTCGAATAACATCGATAACTTAGTTTAAAAATACATTTTAAATCAATTTTAGAATATTTAATAATTTTAGAATTTTTATAATTTAAATATCATACACTCACTTTTATGTAGAAAAGTATAATAAATATATTTTAGATATTCCGTATGTTCTATTTATTTAGAAAAAAATTTCCTTTTTGGGTGTATTATTAATATAGGGAATTTTACTCTAAATAATAACTTTAGGATGCAAGCCAAGTTAAAAAGACTAGAATATCCTTGGAGTGTATGTGTTTATTTAAGATTAAGCACAACGATAAAGAAAAATGGTAGACACAATTATTCTCAGAATTTAATGTACGCATGTTTCAAGGGACAAGTTATCTACTGACTTGTTCATTACCTTTTATAGTAATAGTGGTTGTTTATATAAATTTGGCCACAAAATTAAAATTCTGATATTAAAAGTCAAAATAATTGTCATATAAATGTAAAGTTAGCCCTTGTTTATATCTTTGATGAATACATGCCCACTTTTATTCTTATAAGTTTGGCCACAACTGTTAACATCCGGAACGAATATATGTTAAGCTTAGTTCATGTTTTATTTTTAAAAGTGCATGTATGTTTTGATTATTGAAAAAGGAGAGAAATTAGAGTTAATAAGCCACTTAGTAGCCTTTCATTTTAGTAGCTGTGCACTTTTTCAATGGTTTTTCTTTCTCTATGTTAGTTAACAGTTGTGAATTTCTGTAAGCCACTTTATGACTTTTTTGTTATTAGTCTTGCACTTCTATTGTGACCTTATTATTATTAGTTGTGCACTTTTTCAATAGTTATCATTTTTTGTGTTAGGCAATGTTTGTAAACTTCTGTAAGTCACTTTGTGTCTTTTTATTATTAGTCGTGCACTTCTATAAGTCATTTTGTGGCATTGTTATTATTAGTTGTGCACTTTTTTGAATAATTTTTTTTTTTGTGTTAATAACGTTTGTGAACTTCTATAAGCCACTTTATGGCCATTTTATTATTAATCGTGCACTTCTGTAAGTTATTTTGTGGCCTTGTTATTATTAGTTATGCATTTTTTCAATAGTTATTGTTTTCTGTGTTAGGTAACATTTGTGAACTTATGTAAGCCACTTTGTGACTTTTTTTATTATAGTTATAAATTTTTTTATGCCATTTTGTGACCTTGTTATTATTAATTGTGTACTTTTTCAATAGTTATTATTTTCTGTGTTAGGTAACGGGTGTGAACTTTTGTTCACTTAGTGGCCTTTTTATTATCACTAATTGTGCACTTTTAAAAATACAATATTTTGTCTTTTTTTTTTTCAAACCATTGTAATTTTTGTACTTTTTTGTAAGACACTTTGTGACGTTGTAACAATAGCAGTTGTGAACTTTTGTAAGCCATTTTATGGCTTTGTTATTGTTAGTTGTACACTTTCAATCGGCGGGCCTTGGCTTAGTTTTAGAGGTTAGTTACACATCTATCTCACTTGTAACTACCTCTGACATACGCTTTCAGACTATTTTTATTAACCCGAATCCGGGGAAGGGTCCGTGGACAGCACTGTGGATGGAGTACCGGTAACTTAACTCGAATGCAGGAACGAAAAACTTTGCATAAATGTGTAATAGCTATTGTTTTTTGTGTTAGGTAACAGTTGTCAACTTCTGTTAGTCATTTTGTGGTCTTTTGTTATTATGAATTGTGCACTTTTAAAAATGCAGTACTTAGTATTTTGTGGCCTTCTGTGTTAGGACACATATTATGTAAAACGTCTCCATTGTAATAAAGTGTAATAGAGTTAATAAAGAAGGTTGAAGTGACATCCCAAATGACCTAGTTGATAAGTGAGTTTTCTACCCGTTTGTGTACCGGAATTTAATATTCATAATTAGATTATAAATTAGGATTAGGACTTGTTCTTCATTCATGAATTTTCTGATTTTAACGTGAATATTTTTTCTTTAATTAGAGTGATTGAAAAAAAATAAATTTAATATAATAGGTGGAAATTCTATTTTAATTAATTTTTTTTAGAAAAAAAAGCTCTCCCACGTTGGTTTTTTTATTTTTTCAATTACAATATTAGACGGTGGACTTTTTGTAGTATTGGCGCGAAAGGCGAAAGAATCCTTCCAGATCGGCGCTTCGATTCCTCGGGAGTAGTGTGAGAGTGGGACCCAAAGACAACTTGATCTGACAAATTAGGTTCCACATCGACGACTTATTTATTTTATTTTTATTTTTAAAAAATATGAGAAGCCACCAGAGACCAACACGTCATCGACGTCATAAAAATGGGACCCACTCTAGTAGTGTCCCCTTATAACCGCGTGGCATACAGCCAAATCAGGAGAGGAGAGGCTGCGGCTGAGGCTGAGGAGCCGACAGACAAACCCATCACTGCACTGCGCGACAGATACTTACTTCCCTTCTACAAATTACCATATTGCCCTTATCACTTTTTATTTCTTATAACTATCTTGTCCTTCTTTTTGTTTCATCATTTGCCTATTTTTTTATAACATTATTTAATCCTTTAGGGTGAGAGCTACAATTTTAATTTTATTTCAAAAATAAAAAATTAGAAAGTGAAGGGTTTGTATAAAAATATTAATTAGTGAATGGGAAGGGCAATGTGAGCATATGGTGGGGAAAGAGAGATGAAAAAGATTCCCCTAAGTCTCCCTACAAATCATTTATCGCAGCTTGTTTTTATTATATGATTTTTATATTAATTATTTAAGCCTTTACCTTTTTTTAATGCTAAAGAAAGATGTCATAACACTAGCAGTCTTAACAGCATCTCCTTTTAAGAGTAACGATGATAAATTTTTTTAAAAAAACACATGATTCTTTTTTTTTTTAGTTTAATTTATTTTTTGCCATTTATTTGAGAAATTTTTATTCCTTTATTTTTGTTATTGACCTAAACAAAATTATAAAATTTTCATCAAATTCTAATTTCTTAAATTAAGTTATATTTTAATCTGCATAACTTGAAGGTTATGTTATGAAGTAAATTCTGAAAATAAATCTGAATTGTAAACTTTAGGAAAAAAATTTATTATATATCAAATGATCTTATTAAAGGCGAATTACCAAAAAAAAAAAAAGCCTGATTTATTGCTTTTCTTTTCAAATTTGACCAATATTTTAATTTTATCAATCAATACCCTGTATTTATTTATTTTTATCAATTTTGGCATCCATTTAGAGTTAGATTGAGTGATACAGTTCTAAAAGCGAAGAAATTTACTTGGCAAACCTTAGGGTCACTGATGGTGCCAGTTTCTTGTTAAAAGTTAATCAAGAGTCTGTTAATTGTAAATTCTTACCAAATCATTTTAAGCATGCAATGAGATGGGAAGGAGATTGCTCATCCAAATAAGCAACAAACTGACAGATTTTAAAATGAAAGCTGTAATTGATAAGGAAAAATAAGTTTAAAGTAGTTACGGATAAAATTAAAAATATCGACTAAATTTGCCAAAAACATTAAAGTTGAAGCTTTTTTCAGTAATTTAACCTTTGTTAAACTCAAACGTATATGATAGAGACTATAACCATTAAAAATCATCTAAAAATTAAATAAAGAAAATTTTTTTGCATTAAAACTTAAAATAAAACAAAGAATCAGTTAAATTAGCAGAAGTGAACAATATTCTCAAGCTAAGTTTATGTATAAGATTAGAGGTGTAAGCATTAGAAAGCTTTATCTGAATACCCTCGTCCGCCCGACTGAGAAAATACACATGCAAATAAAATAAAATAAAATTTATACATGCAACATGAAACTACATGACCTTATGAGTCAATAATTTAAAAAAAGTTCAAATAAGTGAATTTATTTGAGTTAGAGAACATGCATAAAATTATTGGTTGGACATTAGTGTGTTTCTAGAAAAATAATTGGCTGTCTCTGATTTAGTAATGTTGAGAGAATGTTGAAGCTGAAACCAACAAGAAAACAAAGATTTCTGATCTAATTTTGCTTAAAACAATTTTAGTAATCTAATCTAATCTATTATGTTTTTAGGAAAGCAAGCAGTGAGTTTGAAAATGATGTCTGTTTGGTTATCTATTTACCTAATTAGTTAATTTTGTTGTACAATTATATCTTTAAATGAAAGACTAAATATTATGTGCTAGAATATGATAATCATCACTTAAATACACATATTTAGTGAAATGAAATCATAAAACTACCATACTGGACAAGCTTTTTGAAAATACACTATTTAGTCTCTAATGTGTGCTTCCGTCAACAGTTCAGTTATTCCGTACACTTTTTTATACTTTTTTTTTTTTTTTTGTTAAAATAGGTTTGTTTTTTTATGAGGCTTAGTGAGGATACTTTTAACTTTTCATAAACTATTTTAACAAAAAGTTTAAAAATGTGAACGGAAAGAATATTTCGTTCACAGAAGTAAATATCAAGAATGAAATGGTGTATTTTTAAAAAAAGTAAAGATGAAGTAATAAATTTTGATATAATATAGAAACGTAATTTTAATTTTTCTTCATGAATTTACGAACACTTATGCGATATTTGGATAAGATGAGAGAAGGTTTATAAAAATAAGGTAGGGTAATTTAAGATATGGTAGAGCAAAGTGATGGAGTTTTTTATTATGTTTGAAAGGATCATTAAGAAGGTTTAGCAATGTTATGTTGTTTCATTTAGAGGTATCAGAAATGTTAGAAAGAAAAGAAAAGTGTAATGGGAGGAGTTGGTAGCAAGTAGAAGATGAGACATCTAAGAAGCAAAGATGGGGTCACAATCACATCTCTTTACCTAACAACTTTTCCTTTCAAACAACTCCTCTCACTCACCCTCACCTTCTTCTTTGATGTTGACTACTACACTTTATCATATATTTTTTCTACATCATACTATGCAATTATTATTAAATCATGTAAATTTTCTGCTCTTTATATATTATTTGCATGTGTTCTGATTAATCTCTTTTTATCCCATATTTTATAAGAAGTGAAAAATTTTGAATTTAAATTTTTTATATCGTAAAATATATATTTAACGAAAGATTAACATACATTTTGTTTGGTGATATAAGTGAAGTCGACTACTCTTTTGCTACATAACCACAATAATATTTTGGTCCATTTAACATTCAATGAGTAAAAAATAAATAAACAAAAACTTATATTTATAATAAGTTTGAGAAATTAAACCATTTCTTCAAGTTTACATCTATATATCTATCTATTAAGGTTATAAATCAATTACACATTTTTCCCCTAATGATGGGATTCTCTAACAAGCTTACTTAGAAGATTTCATAATAAAATTAACACTTTTGATTAGTTAATGGAAAAAATAATCATGTAACATTTTCTTATTTGCAAAATTATCTCAATATTAACCATATATTCAAACTAAATTGGTAATTTTTGTTATTTTAATGGGTTAATTGTTCGAGGTTTGAACTTATTGTGATCTTATATTTTTATATAAAATTCAATATTATTATATCAAAAATCATATTAATATTTTTTCTTTTAATTGTTATATTCGATAAATATTTTTTTTTTCAAACTAATCTATAGTTTAGTTCTTTAGCAAAATTTGGGATGAATCAATACAAAAAATCATTTCAGTTCTAAAAGTAAATTTATAAGAAAAATAAAAGGGATTTTAGATTTGAATTTAAAAATTGAATTGAAAAAATTTGACCTAAATTAGTAAGGTTGGTGTAGCAATCACTTGGGGAGATGGAAATCAATAAACTACAAAAAGAAAAAGGTTGGCATTAGGATCTTACAATCTTCTATTTGTGTCCTGAGCCACTAAACAACAATCTTCTGGTCAAGCATGCAAGACTCCTACATCCATAGGATTTGATATATATTCTATTTTGTCCTTCATTGGGTGCATGATGTGATAAAAAAAAAAAAAAATAACAATAATTAATTTTTTAGCAAAAAATAAAATAGTATTCTAAAGACTAAAAACTTGAGAAGCCTTTCCAACTTCCAATGGTCCTTATCTCTTGGAATCACAGAACAAGGCATAGCCCTTTCCCTATTATCCACCAAAGAACAAATACATCCACATACATAATTGAGTTTTGGTTATTATACATATCTAATCAGAAAAGGAAAACATGTTACCATGTTCAATTTTTCATATATGCAGTTAGTTACTTTTTTTAAAAAAAATCACCTTTTAGTATTATTTTTTTTCCATTTTTTTTCCTAAAAATATATTTATATATTTATTTATTTATGTCAATTTTCATTTTTGGATTTACATAATGTATAAACCCACTAAAAAAAATCAATAAATTGATATATTTCATTTTTTTTATTTGAGTTTGGAGGAAAAAAAACATATTCTTAGATTACGATAAATTAACATGTCTCTTTTTATGTTTAAACGCTAACTCAATTATCATATAATCACCTCGTTCTGTTCAAAATGAACTTTATTTCCACTAGATGGCAAATAAAATGACGATATTAACTCTTCATAATTGACAAAATCTTCGCTTCTCCTCGTCAATTTCTCTCTTTCGAAATGCAAATTCTATTTCTCCTTCAAAAAAAGGACTTCGATTCCTATATATAAGAACAAGGTAGATATTATAAGACTATATCAGAGATCTGTTTCGAACCCATACTTGTTTATCAAAATTATGGATGTGGTAACTAATAGTGTATAATGTGATGTTTCAAAGTATATACTATTTGTAAATGATAGTGTCTTAATCAATGAGACTAGAGAAGTTATGGAGAAGCACTCTTGAGAGCAGGGGGATTAGGTTAAGCAAAAGTAAGATAAAATACATTTATTGGGATTTTGACCTCAACAAGAAGTGAAGTTGAGGTGAGATCTAATAGTGTTAAAATCCTTAAATACAGAATCAACTTAGATGGTCTAATGTGAAATATCAAAAAAAATGAGATATTGTAATGCTTCACATGATTTCATTTTGTAAAATACAGTAATATTGTGAAGAATTCACGTGAAAGCTCAGCACCAATTATAGTACTATTCTTCCTAGTTGATTCTTGAAATGCAAATGGTTCAAAAATGGCAAAGAAATATACTGTCTGTTAGGCAATGTTTGGATGAAAGAATTCAAACAATCAATTGATTTAGCCTAATTTTATGGTTTGGTTGGTGATATAGAATGTAATAAATGATAAAGCGCGATCTTCAAATCCTTATTTCAAATTAAGATTTTGATGAGTTCTATGAATTTCAAAAATCCTCAATCCAAACAAGACATTAGATAATAAAGAAAAAATGGGAAACACCACCTTCACAACTTCCTCATCATGCACAAAGAACCCACCAACTAACCTTATAAGAACAAAATGCATGTAACCATCTCAAGAGCACAAGATATTAAAGAAAAACTTAAATTGTAGATATAAATCTTACAATGGATCTCCTTTCAGTTTATATCTGTAGTTAGAACTGAAAAACCAAATAACTCCAAAATGGCTCTTTGGTTCCTCATTCTCCTTCCATTCTTATTTATCAAAGAATCGGAATCCGCTCATCCAATCAACCAGACAGACCTGCAATTAGCCATAGATGACATGAGAGCATCATCTTACTATGGATTTGTAATCCTCCTCAAGATTCTGGACAGCACGCCAAATTCACTCCATGACGGCGAAATAACATTCTTGATGCCAAGTGATAAAGAACTGTCTAAAGTTTCTCTAAGATTAGACTACTTAGAAGACTTCATTCAAAGTCATTCAATTCCAAGAGCATTATTGCTTAGTCACCTGTTACATTTTCCAGATGGAACTTTAGTTCCTTCAAGTATTCCCAACAGGTTGCTTAGAATTTCCAATGGAGGAAGATCAGGTCTGTATGTGAATAATGCAAGAGTCGTCACTCCAAACGTCTGTCTCAATTCTCTGATAAGATGTCATGGAATCAGCACCGCCATGACGTTTGATTCTGTTAACTCTTCTTTTGTTAAGCAAGGCAAGGATGATGATCAAAGGCAAGGTAAGGATAATCAAAGGCCTGCAGATTCTGGAAAACACCACAAGAAAGGAAAATCTTTGCCTGTTCATTTCTTGAAGAGCCCTGCCCCACAATAAACCTCAAAATGTAGCATGCTTCAATTCCAGATTATGAACTTTATCCGGTTTAAGCAATAAGTAAAATAATTGAGTAGCAAAATCCTGTCATTTTTTCTGTTAGTTGAATAGAGAAATCTGTGAAACATACTATAGCATATATTTAAAAGAAAATTACAGCAGCAGTACTTGCACTTAATCTCCAATAAATCATTTTATCAACACAGAAGTCCTGGAAAAAGAAAAGAGAGCATAGAAATCGCACCATCATATACACAAGCTCCTACACTATGTTTGCACAGACATCACGCAGTTGTACATTCACAGAGGACCGTTGAATTTAAGTAAGCAAAAACTGCAAATGCATAATACATCTTTATGCAGAAAGGCTATATCGAAAAAAAGAACCACTTACCGCTTAATATCAGCTTTCTAATTGCTAATGCCTACAAATAGTGAAGCTGTGAGTTAAAAGTTCAACAACGAAATGAAACAACTAGCATTTCATTCACATTTGTTCACAAAGAGAGTCACATTCCTAATCGCATAATTAATTTAATATATAACAAATCAGAAAGCAGTTCCTCAAGGATTTGTCCTGAAATGATGGCGATCATTTGGCTGCAATTCTGACTTAGGGGGGCCATTGTAGCCATTAAGCAAGTCATGAATTTTGGAATAGGTCAACACTTGAGAAGGGTCACCACCACCACTGCTTTGTGATGCTCGTGAACTCTCCTGCAGCTTAATCTTCTCAAATAGATACTGTTTTTCTGCTTCTGCTTCACTTAAACGAAGTTTGAGGTAGCTGCTGGCATATTCTTCCTCTGATTTGTCAGTCTTAGCAAGAGCAATCCTCTGCAGCCTCTCAGCTTCTCTTTTTGCCTCATTGGCCTTAAGCTGGAACATATCAGCCTCTGCCTGCTTAAGCCTCACAATTCTCTCCAGCTCTTCTATCTGTACCTTCTTCTTTTGCCTGTCTAGTTGTAGTTCTGCAACTTCCTTGTCCTTCTCCTCCAGTTCACGGTCACAAGCTTCAAGGGCCATGCGCGCTTTCTTAAACATTCTCATCTTCTCATCAGCCACCATCTCCATCTTCCTTATGGCCTCTTGCACCACATCAGCAATTCGGTTGCATGCGTCCTGTGGAGCTATTAGCCTACCACCCTCCCCATTTTCCAAGCTCTTTGGAGAGTCAACCTCAAGTTCTTCAAAAACAAGAAATGGTAAATCAAAATAAATAATCAAAATAAATACTTTTTAATTTGCATGATTTATATTTCTGCTGGATTTAAATAAATAATCCAATAATTCAGCAGCATTCCTTTAGGTATTGCCTGCCCGTTCAGTTAAATAATAAAAACTGATATGCAAAGTTGTAGTAAAGATCATATCAAAAGATGAAATAAAGCAAAATGCAGCACAAAATGCAGAGTTGAAATCAAACTTCAACAAGCTTAGAGAATGGTTCAGGCACATAATACAATCAACTTCACCAATTTTGAATCAAGGATGCAATAACAGCGTGAAAATTAAATGCAACCACACTGACTCTAGAAACTAACACAAAACAAGCAAATTGGGTTCTCATGAAAATGAGAAACTAAATTACATAGCGATTGTAAGAGCTACCCTCACAAACCATAAAGCCCCTTCCACATAATTAGACAATGCAGAAGCACCCTTCCACATGTGAAACTTTATTCCTCCATTTACAATAAAGTAATTCTAATCCTGAAATTTGTAGACCACAGGAGAAAAGGGGGAAAAATGAAAAATAGAAGTGGACCATAAAACTCATATTAATTTGATAAACAAGTCAGTGAAAATAAGACAAAAAGCAGTGAAAAAACTCTATCACCAACTAATATCAATTAGAAACAAGCATTCAGCCAATGTGCACAAACTATAGCCCTTGTACTCATGTGCTAATCATAAATATGTACCTTGGAAAAACATCAGAATTACTCTGCAGGCAGTTGACTCTGCAAGCCCACTCTTCATTTTATCAATAAGCTCCTCACATTTCCAAAAAAGTTTCCTGCCTCTACTATCTTCACTTCCTCGGAAGATTCTACTCACAAAATCAAGTTCTCTCATTAGAGCCTCTCGGTCCCATGCTGGTGCACAATGTTGGAAAACATCTTTCACCCACCCTAGGAGTTCAGATGTTCGATTGCATGCACGACATCGAAAAAGCATTTCAGTTGGACCAGGTCCACTCTTTACAGATGGGCCCATACAAATTTGTCCATCCCGGATAGCACAATCTGTATGAGTCCAATGAGAACACAAATCGCAGCCGATCCAACGACAAGTATTGACTTCAAAATCAAACTTGTTACAGATAACGCACATGCACAGATTACAAAAACCATTTCTTTTGGTACATATTTCACAAGTACAATCATCAGCTGGAAGTTGATTTTGGCATGCTATATTTCTGCATCTTTTGAAAACGAAGACCTCAATGAGGGATGTTTGCGAAAGACTAATGCTTGGATGCAAAAATGCTTGAATTCCAGTATTAATTGAAACAAGGATTTCAAGTTGTACTCTATGCGCTCTAATTAATGTCTTTGCTGTCAAATCAGATCTACTCTGAACAAGCTTCTGCAACATTAAAAATTCCTCCCTATGATGAGAACCACCATTTCCTTCAAGAATAACTCGAAGTCCATGCTTCAGTTCTTCTAGAAGCTCATCAGGCAAACGATGCATCTTTTCAGAAATGACATCAACCCGTTCTCTTGCTATGTCACGAAGAGATATCTTATCAGCACTAGAAACACGGCGAATGACAGACTGTTCAGGACAATCATTCTCTGTTTTCCCATTCTCCATCTTCTTTGCCATAACAGCATCAGCAGTAGGCCAAGTTTCTCTAGAACTAGCACTCTCAGTAGGGGACTCACGAATATTATCTGAGTTTGATCTCGGTTCCTGGGGATCAGGAGACAAGCGAGGATCTGAGGAAACTAGGGACAAGGATGTTTGAAGTCCTCCTTGGCGGGGTTGTTGTCGCGGAGGCAACATCTTGGATGAAGGCTGGTGGTGTATGTTAGAACCAGATGATGTACCCATCAAATCAACCTATATTGCTTAACCTGTCACGGCAAAATATGGAACTCAATAATCATTACTATACCACTACCACCCAAAAAAAAAAGGTACAGATTCCACAGAAATAGAAAATTAATAAACAAAAAAGAAAAGAGTCAGAATAATCTACTCCAAAAGAATAAGTAAATTTTCAAACCACAAAACAATAAATATATGTTCCATCCAATCATACACACACAAACACATCAATTTAACGAAATTGATTGTTATGATCCTTTTCAAGTATATTAGTTTATCTTTGTTTGCAAATTGTTCAAGATGCTCATAATTTACTAGAGAACATTAACGGCGATCATTTTCATATCCCAAACGCATAATTCAACTAAAATTCCGGGTTTAAACCTCACAAACATAAGGAGACTAGATCAGCTACTAATACATATCAACACAAACATTAGCGCGCACACACATACAAAAGAAAAAAATTCTAACCATGTAGCAGTAAAAGCAAAATCAATCGAAGTATACATAAGAGAACACTTGAAAGATCAGAAGTTACTAAATTTATAGCAAGGGTAGATCAGACATAGACTAAAATATAAGTACACAAAAGCACAGGAGATCTGTTTGGTTACTAAGAAAATACAAGGAAAAATAAAATAAAATTTTGCTTGAATCTCAAGAGCTTTTCCAAAAATTAACAATCAAAACCAGAGAAGATCTAACAAAGATCAGATAGATAAATTTAGCAATATGTACACATTACTTAAAACCGACAATAGTAAAATATCAAAAAAAAAAAAACATTTCTTCAAATTTTCCAGTATTTTCTCAGCAAACAAACAGAAGTCAGAAGCAAAAGGAGATAAAGAAAAAGATAGAGAGAGGTGACCTGAGAAATTCAAGCTGAGGAAGATGGATCGATGAAGCAGAAAGAGAAAGAAGAAGGAAATGGAATAATTGTTCAATTTTGCGCAGACAGAGGAGGACTTCTGACCATTTTGCCCCTAGGCGTGGAGACTGAAGAAGAGATCAAAACCCAGAAACAACCGCGACTCTACCAGGGACAAAGCTGGACAAAAAGGATTGTAAGAAGAGGGTTGAGTACGTTTTCGAAAATTTTCCTTTTTTAAAAAATATTTTCATAGCCGAAACTACCGGCTCAGCCGGTAATGTTATCTATGTTGACCGGCGAAGCGCGTTTACGTGTCTGTGGATTTGGGAACGTTGTCCAATAGCTGACCTGTCAAACGTAAGGATGTAGTGTTGGGGTCAAAACTGGGTCTACAAGTACAAATTACGAACGGAATAATTTGACTTTGTATGTAAAATGGTTTTTCACCATTTGGGTTTGGGTATGGAGTTTAATAATTCTAACACTAGCAATTAAGCGTATTAACCGGGATAATTATAATTATAGGGTTCGTAATCCCATAAATGATTTCTTAATTATATTATTTACATAATATCTGTTTTTTTATCCAAAGTTATAAGGGAGAGAGAGAGGAAAAGATGGAAAGAGTGAGACTGAACTCCATGAATGTTTCCGACTTCATTCCCACTCAATACATGAATTTACCCCTTGTATATTTTGTCAAAAACCTTTTACATTCCACAAATTTCATCAAAAATCTTTTTGCATTCTAATTTTTACTTTTATTTATTAAACACTTCAATTTAAAAAATTCATTTCAATTTATTATTTTTCATCTTTTATTTCTTTCCGATCTAAATAAATTGGCAAATTTCAGCCTTCTTAATAATATACTAAGCTTTTATTTGTGTGAATACTTTTTATAAAATTACTTCGATTAAACATTTAATAGATAATAAAAAAATATAAAATTATTGTTTTAAATATTACATTAATTATATATCAAATTAATATTGATAAATAATTATAATACACTTTTTTTTTCACTAAATACAAACAAATTAAGCTTAATGTAAATGACGACCTAACCCGACGACAAAAACTAAGGCCTTTTTAAGCATATGATGTGATCCCCAACCCCATCACCCTTTAATGGGCATAAAATTACAGCATTATAATATCAAGCTTAACACTTTATGAGACTTTGATATTCTCTTTCCAATTGGAATTGTTAAATCTTAAGAAAACAAATTTACAAAACAAACACACAATTCAGTTTTGCTTCAAGGCTCAGACGACAATAAATTAGTCTTGCAAAATGGGCAAAGGAAATTGGAGAGAGCAGAATAAAAGGGAAGACTTAAAAAAAAAAAAAAAAAAAAAAAGAAGAAAAGGAACAAGCGTTCTGCAATATAGGAAAGTTTGGAAATTGATTCCCAATTTGTTATACATTTATGGACTAAGCCCTAAATCTATTCCTCAATCTTATATATGCGTTTGAAAACATGGAAATGAAGAAACAAAATTGTGAACTCTCATCATCTTCACTTGCGACTACCAGCTTCAACTGGCTCAACCACCTCAGCTTCTAATGTCTCAGAATTTTGTTGTGGTTGTGGTTGTGGTTGAGAATATGCTTCGTACTGCATCTGAGGAGTTGACCATTTCCCTGAAATAGCCATGCCCATCAAATCATATATCTTCCCACCAAGCTCTGCTGGATTCTCAGGCTGCATTAATCAAAGGATAAGTAAGACCGTGATGAACGAGGCAAAGTTCAAGCTCTTATCATGGTCACTTTTATTACTCGCATGGCTAAACTCTAGAAAGAGAATCAAGATTCAATTTGACATTTTTTTCCCCCTCTTTTTTTCTTTGCCGCCTTTTAATTATTAAAAGGCAATAAAATTAACACTTACCGTAAACCCACTGGAGACTAGAGCAGCATCATAAAGAAGATCGATAGCCTTCAAGGCTTCTTCATCATCTGGATTGACCCTGCATGCCTCCTGGAAGCAATTAAAAGGCAAAGTAAAAGATTCAGAAGAGGTCCTTCTCACATGCACAAACAGAGAGTTCAGCCAATCACCATTTCAGAGCCCGTGAAGTATTGACGGCGTGCATGTGCCTGTGTGTATGCGTGTGCATGTGTATGTGCATGAGAGAGAGAGAGAGAGAGAGAGAGAGGGAGGAATAATACATTTAAGTTCTTAATAATGGTATGTTCAGGATTGATCTCAAACACCCTTCTGCCTCTCATGAATTCCAGGTTAGATGTGTCACCCACGGTCTGTGACTTCATTAGCCTAAAAGAAATTCCATCATGTCAACAGATTGTAAATTTCAACAACCTCATGAGCAACAAAAGTTACTTTACCTTTCCATGTTGGCAGACCAGCCAAATTTCCCAGATACAAGAACACAAGGTGACGAGCTCAGGCGGTTTGAGATTTGTACACTGGCAACCTTGTCACCCAAATGCTTCTTAATCCAATCACAAGTTTGGCCAAACTCTTGCTTCATTACCTTCTCTTTTTCTTCATTTTTATCACCTGAAGTGTCAAACATTTTAAATCATACCGCCATCAATGAAGATCAATTATGGAGAAAAACTTCCCTTTCAAGTCTGGTACAAGGTCCATATCACAAAAACTAGCAAACTAAGATTCAACACCAGAACCAACTATAAAGCAACTGATGCAGGGGTGACTGGGAGTAACAGGCAATAAATCCAATAGTAAAAGTTAAATTTTGATAAAATGTATAAGAACTAACCTAAATCCAAGTCTTCCTTGCTGATATCTACAAAATTCTTCTCCTTGTATGACTTCAGGCTCTGGATGGCAACCTCATCGATAGGATCAACTAGGAACAGCACCTACAGAAGTAAATACCAACATGGCATTCATGCATTATTACATGAGGATATAGGATAATAATCAATTAAAAGTTCTTAGATTTTCCAACAAGGCATTTCACATACTTCAAGATCCTTCTCAACAAGTCTCTCTAAGAATGGTGTGTTCTTGGCACTAGTCACACTATCAGAAGCAATGTAATAGATATGCTTCTGATCAGGTTTCATGTTCTCTACATACTCATCCAAGCTTATCATCTCCTCTTCACTCTGGGAAGAGAAGAATCGAAGCAGTGGTGCAATGCGCTTGTGGTTCTCATGATCCTCAATGCAACCCAATTTCAAGTACTTGCCATAGTTATCCCAGAATCTCTCATAATCCTGCAACAGAAGTACAACAGTTATTGTACGGAAAAGGGGGGTGGACTGAAGGAGGAAAAGAAAAACAAAAATCCTCTTATCAGAAAGTCTTTAAGAGTGGGGAATCAAGGTTTCTCATCAAGTAAAGCTGGTGAACTCCATGAAATGACAAGGACATACTTCTCTGTTCTCACTCATGGATATTCCCAAAATCATGTCAAAGGCCTTCCTAACCAAGCGTTTCCGCATGATCCGTACCTTCAATGAAAACAAAAAAACAAATCATTAGAAAGCCATGATTTAAAAAAAAAAAAAAAAAAGAAAGAAAAGAAAAGAACAAAGAAGAAAATCAGTTATGTAGCATCTCATTGGCTACAAGATAACAAATACACGCTGGACATACGTACAATGCGACTTTCTTGAAGAATCTCACGTGAAACATTGAGAGGAAGGTCATTTGAGTCCACAACACCTTTCACAAAGCTCAGATATCGAGGGAACTAATCAACCAAAAATGGAAGATGTGAGCATAAGCAAGTTCATATATGGTCTCTCTCTTCATTTTTTTTTTTCCCCAATGAAAAAGTTTGCTTACCAGCTCTCCATCAAAATCATCTGAAATGAACACTCTCTTCACATAGAGTCTGATGTTTTTCGTCTTAGGATTAACTATGTCATCCTTTCCTGTTGGGGCGATGGATGGCACATAGAGTACAGACCTGAACTCCACCTCACCCTGTAATACAAACCATCAACAGCTCAGGAAAGCAAACTACATGTAATCAGTAGTAGAAGTCGGTCAGCAAATATATCAAAGGACATTGAAAGGTGTCCTTTTCCTCGCTCCCCTATCTATCAACTTCAGGTCATCAAATTTTCCTTGGTTCTTACCCTAAGATAATTACCACCCTTCCTACAAGTAGAAGAAAGCAAGATCCCTCGTACTGAAGAGATTACCTTTAATCAAAGAAACTGCTAAATGTTTATCAGTGAAGAAGTTAAAACCGTTACCTCCGTTGTGAAATGTGAGGATGCCAAAGGCTCCAAGTATTCATTAAAGGTTTTCTTGTAAAACTCATTGTATTCCTCTGTAGATACTTCCTTAGGGTTGCGAAGCTGCACATACCAAAGAATGATGTCGAACCCTTTGCCAAAAGGATGGTGTTTAAGTTTCACCATCAACATCCAAATATTTAGATTTTTAACTCACCCACAATGGTTGAGTCTCATTAGTTAGTTCCCAGTCCCAGTATCTCTCAACAACAGTTTTTGTTTTCTTCTTCTTCTGTAACAACAAGAGCAGAACAAGTAATCACAATTCAAAAGAAGCTAACATCTAAATTTCAAAGGATCATAAAATGATTAGTAATACATGCAAAATACCTCAGTTGTGCTATCTTGTTCTTCCTTTTTGTCTTCAGCTGGCTCCTCATCCACCTCAACCTGTAAAAGACCAAGATATAACAGAGCAATGACAAACATAAGTTTATTATTGTGAAATGGCAAAGATTCAAAACATTGACAATTCCCAAAGTCAAGTGACTACTTTAAATATAGAGTAGTAAAAGTTTGTATTGTCGTGACTAGGTGGATGTAATCTCAGCCTCAATTGGAACATAAGTACCACACCTGCAATTTCAGGCTGCAATTCACTCTGGATAACAGCTTCTTTTTTTTTTTTTTCCTTTTCTTCTTTATTAAAAAATTACCTCTTTAGTGTATCCTTTTTCCTGCCAGGTGTATATTGGGAATGAAACGAACTGGGAATAATTTTTCACAAGCTTCTGAATTCGCTCTGGATTTGCAAAACCCTTGTCATCATGCTGAAAGTACAAAAAATAAAAAATAAAACAAAGAAGGTGAGGTTTGAAATTTAAGTGAGGGAAAAACACCAAACATCAAAATAAAGTAGCTAAACCTTAAGATACAATGTAAGGCGGGTTCCTCTTGGAATCAGCTTCTCTGGGTCCGTCTCTTCTCTAATGGTATAGGAGCTAGCATTGGCCTCACCTTCCCATACATATTGTCTATCAGATTTTGGGCTTTTTGTGGAGACAACCACCTTCAAATAACAAGATGTCAGTCAAAAGGAGTACGAAATTACTAACTGAGAGATTGATGCGATAGTAACTAGTAAACAAGACAATGCTGTCAATTTTCAGTTGACTTCATACTCGGTCTGAAACCAAGAAAGCTGAATAAAAGCCCACACCAAATTGACCAATTAAATTGTTATCAGCACCAGCATCCTTGCTATCCTGTCACAATATATAACCACTTCAAGTCCATAAAACAACTCAAACCAAAATTTAAAAAAAAAAAAAAAAAAAGAAACTCCAATCAATAAATTTCGAGTTCAAGGCGTTTTTTTGACCTTCAACGCCTTCAAAAATTTTGCAGTTCCACTCTGTGCAATAGTTCCAAGGCAATCAATCAGTTCTTGCCGAGTCATACCAATGCCAGTATCACTGCATGACAGGACAGTGCGTTAGAACACCTTAATGGGAATGAAGATCAATAGCTAAAAAAAATAAAATAAACAAAAAATTGGACTTAATACAGCTTACGTGATGGTAACAATCCCATCATCTTTATCAGTTTGAATGCGGATGTCAAGATCAGCAGCATCCTTCAAAAGCCCTGGCTCAGTAACACCTAGAAATCGCAGCTTGTCCAATGCATCACTTGCATTACTGTGGATGTAAACATATAAACTCAAATTAGATGAAGAAAAAAAGGGGAAATTATGATCTCTCTTTTATGTAGCTTGAAGCTCCACTATAAGCAAACAATTACAGGTGTCACTGTCTGTTAAATCAATTAAAAAGTTGTTATAACAAAAAAAAAAAAAAAATAACAAACAGACATGGTCACGGATATACAGTATGTTCTCAGATTCTACATAGACATCAACCTTACCATTACTATTTCGCTGCCAAAGTGAGAAAACCAATGGTTCACACAATCCAAAACAGCATAAACGGAATCTGGTACTCGGCCTAATGTCACAGCATCAAATACAAAACATATAATTTTATGAAAACAACAAAAATTACATTAATAACTTTTTGCAGCGTTTATATACATAGTTTGTTCTTTTCATGACAGAAATCATTTAAGAAATGGCATCTAGCATTGAACATACAACATTGAACATACAAACTGGAGAACATTAAGATGTGATTCATCTGTTGCTTTATAAATTGACCTTCGCTCAACTGGTTGTGATTTTGAAGCTATAACCACATTGATACAAAGAGAAAAAAAAATCCAAATTATATGTCAATTTCAGATATTGATAATCTACACCAGCCACAAGAAATGTTTCATGAATGGAGAGCATAAAATCTTCCATGAATGGCGAAATGAAATAAAGATCAGAACATGCCTAATAAGCTCCCGAAGAAACACCTCTTTGTTGCTGTATAAACTATTAACAATCAAGTCCATGAGCCGACTAACCTGTCAACAGTAATGAATAAAAAGTAGCAAATTAAAACCATTTGATTCACTCAATAGAAAATGAATTAAATCTGCTGTTAGATTATCGTCATACCTCAGCTTGATATTCATATTTTTCACCCACTGGCGGTGGGTAAGATGATGCATCGGATTCTGCTGCAGTGGACTCATATCGATAACCCAAAAACAAACCATGTTTCAGGTTCAAATGAGTTGAAGAGCCCGCTTTATTTGGTATCAGATTCCTGGGGGTTAACACCGAGTACCATCTAGCTCTATTATCTCCATCTACAGCCTGCTCAAAGACCAAGACAGAAGATAAATTAAGTAGCTTTTTAATTCAAGTAAAAGGTAAGATAATAAACAGAACAAAATAGACATTCAGAAGAAGGATTTTATGTCTTAATAAACACAACAATATAAAAGCAATGTGTCAATTCAAGATCAAAAGAAGAGAAAAATTGTACAACAGCATAATTTTCCCAAGTGAAAAGAAAATCAAATTCGCAAATTTACATTGCCTAAATTCATTATATATATATATATATATAAACTATCTGGCAATTGATAATCGATTATACCCCCAGAATTAGAAAGTCAGCTCATTGAAAAGTTCAGGAACAATTCAACAAAAGTAATTATATAAATCCCAAATTATTTAAACAAACAAAAGTAATTATGTAAATCCCAAATTATTTAAACATATGAGCATCACAAATTACCGGTACACAAACAACTATTACCCCATTTGAGATCAACTAAACCTAGAACTACCTACTAATCAATAACAACAATTCAAAATATATATCAGTATTATAATCCGCACTCCGCTTCAGACAACGAGTACATTTAAAAAAGGAACAAACGAGGATTCAGAGGCGATAAATGAAACATAATAAGCGAATAATAGAAGTGGTAGCGAGTTGGAAAGTTTACCGAATCGGCCAAGTGAGAAGGACAGGAGAGCGGGGCCGCAGCTGCGCTTCTCCGGTAATTTGGGCCACCGGAGCGAAGGATAGCAGAAACGGAGCGTTTAGACAGCCTATGCATGATTGAGAAGCTTGAGAGAGAACAGAGAAGTGAACTCAGGGAATAGCCAACAAGAACTAGTTGTGATAGCCAGCAAGAACGAGCTGTGATGGGTTTATAGTAGGGTTTTGGGAAGCTTCTGGAGGCCGTGGAAAATAGAGAGAAAAGTAAACAGAGACACGAGAGTATAAGAAGCCACGTGTAAACACGTCTAAACCATTAAAAATACCCAAACATTGTAGATACTTTTAATTATATTCTAAATTCAATTTTCCTCTTTTAATATTCTAAATATTAATTTTAGTTATCGTAGCACTCTAATTTCAAATTTAATTTAATTTAATATATAAAATATTATTTTCATTGGATTTATACTCTTCTTATGGTTAGATTAATTAAAAATTCACTGACCAACAACGTTTTAACTAATATTCATTAGGAATTTAAATTCATAAAAAGCTAAGTAAAGTAATAAATTTTAGTTAGTTATAAATATAAAATATTAGTTTAAATTTTTGTTTTGCCATTTTTTAAATATGGATCACGTTAAATCTCTTATAAGAATAGATTTTATTCATTATAGCGTCATTTTATTTTTAGAAAATCATTAATTATTGTCAATATTATATAAATAAATAAAACTTTTTTTTATTTTCAAGATGAATAGAATATGTTTTATTCTAATATTATATAAATAAATACAAATACTTATTTATTTATAAATAGTGGTGGTGGGAATGAGTTTAATTGGGGAGAATAAGTGAAATTGGGTCCTATAAAAATAATATTTTATTCATTAAATTAAGTACAATTTGAAATTAGAATGTTATTATAAATAAAATTAAAATTCAGAGTATAAGGAGAAGAAAATTGGATTTATGTATAATTAAAATTACCCCTAAAATTTGAGGTATTTTTAATGACTTAGCCTATATATAGGTGCATCTCTAGAAATATAAACTTATACACCGATTAGAAATATAGACTTCTAACCCATTTAGATGAATATTCACTAACTTCACGTTAATTACTTTTTCATTTTACATACTTGAATTTTCAAAAATTAATTTTTATTTTGAATTGTCGGTTCAATTTTTTTTGTTAAATAATATCGAATTATTAAATTTACTGTTAATCTTAATTAATTTAAAATATCCTAAACTTGCGTTTTATAATGATCTCCACCGTATTTTTTAATCTAACCACTGAACATCTAATTTCAAACTTATATTATAATTGCATTTCAGCTCGTTTGTACTTCTCTTGCAGTAGAACCAATTTTGGTAGAAGGTTCTATTGTTGCCCAAATTGGAAGGTAAATAAAGAAAAAAAAGACTTGCATCTCCTATGCGTTTGTGCTGTTTATTATGATTAACCTCAACTATGTTAATGAGAAACAATGGCGGTTTCAACTTTTTTATGTGGTATGATGGTAAGTCCCCTAAGAGAATTATGAATGCAATCTATAGAAGGTTATTAGAAGGCATGAAAATTGAGCTACAAAAGATAAGAGGAGCAAAGAAATGAATGGAAGGCAATTAAAGCAAAGTACATTGAAGGTTCTGAAGCAGAAAAAGACGATGAAACATTTGAAGATGGAATTGCAGAAGCTATCAGTAGAAAATAGAAAGTTGATCTTTTTGTGATAATTCTGAGTAGCCTTATTTTATGGTTATTTTCTCTTCCTGATACTCATCTTCGTACATTCATAACAAACATGATCACCTAACATAAATATTTTCATTAGAAAGATCTTAACACCATAGCCTTTTCTTACTTGATGCATTTGCTTCGTTGAAACCGTGATTAGTGGGGCTACTCTTTCATGTGATGTGTAAATCTCTGGTACCAGTGTAGAGTCATATGTCTTTCTTAGTCTTCCAATCATTCGCTGCAATAAAGAAAATAAGGATTTCTAAAATTCAATCAGCTGAAATAACATATGTGCCACAACATTTATCTCATACTTGTAGATTTAAGATCTCTACGAGCAACAAATTATTCTATTTTAGGACATTCTCTTCTATTTTGTCATATTTCAAGCAGTTTTGGCACCTCATCAACATTCCCTTTCTACTCATATTAGTGCGTTTGGAACCCACATGTAATTTCTCGACATGCTTCATTTTTACTTTCTTTTGTCTAACAGCATGCCACATGTCTTACATTCGAAGGTTTTAGACCATAGTTGTATGTCAGCTCATAACTTTTTATGATCAAGCAAGTCTTCCCTCGTATAGTATATACAATCAATGGTATGATTACATGACATACTAGACAATTGCCATAATCTACATTACATGAACATATTCTTTTTACAAGTGAGATAATGAAACTTATTGCCATTTGAGGGTGTTGGGACATAACATGAAGTTCCAAGCTTTCTTAAGTCTATCTTCTCCCTAATTTTTCCAACTTCATCATTCCATTTATGGACAATTTTCCTATTGAAAAGTTCATTTCCATTATCTTTGTCTTAGAAGTCCTAGTTTCTTCTAACATCAAAATTAATGGCATTGTCCTTACATTTGCAATTAAACTTTTATTTGTAAATTATTAAACCTTTAAATTTTTTATTTTAGCTAAAATACTATATCTAGCAAATGAGGAAGGGGGCTTTAGAATTGGTTTAAGTGAGACAATTTGGCCGAAGAATCTATACTCAATCCAAGTCTAATTCTTTGTGCTCATCGATGATCACAAACTAATTAATCTCTTTTTTTTTTTTTTTTTTAAATTAATCCATTTTGGCTATTCATTCTTGCATTTGGAAATAAGGAAAACAATATTATTCTTATACCAAAAATAGAATAGAGAAAAATAATTATCAACTTTACAAAGATATCACTTATGAAAAATAATGTCATTGAAAGTTCGAATTATGAAATTAAACCATAAAGTTCTCACTTTATTAATTAAGATTTAAGTTTAGATTTTTCAAAATATAAGACTAGGAAGATTTAGTTTGTTATTAATTATTAATTATTATAAATAAAATAAGATTAGGTTAATTTCTAACCTGAAATTTGCTTTGCAAAATTGTAATGGATCCATGTGCTTAATTACAAGCAATAAGAATTCTTCTCCAACAAACAAGCAAAAAGAACCAAAATAGAAAAAGCAAGAGACAACAAGGTAGATCCAGCAGAATCTCAATACCCACCGCACTATACATGCAAAAACACCTTACAAGCTTCCAATTAATATATTGGAACCCAACAACCTACCATCTCAATAAATATAAATAATAAATATATTAATAAGGGCTAAGCCCTTCAATAGAAAATATCAAATATTTATTGGATGGCGAAGAAATAAATTAAAAGACTTCCTTAATTTGCACTCGCCCATTGAGGAGGAGATACAGTAGATGCAAATTCGAATCCCTTCTTCAGTACCGAAAGGGACTTGATTAAGTTAATCACTCCATCGCAATGATTCTTGTAACCTATTGTAATATTTTTGAAGGATACTCGTATATACACCATTGAATCTTGATTTATAGCTCCTTGAATTGATTTTCAAGAATTTACTCATACCAAGAAAAGATAGAAATGGAGACCCTTTGACTTAAAAGTTAAAACCCATTAGTTAATTATAAGCCAAAATAAAAATATATGAGAAAATGATGAGTAGAAATTATCTGTTCATCAATATGTGAACAAACATTAAACATATATATGATTACATTACTCTTCCAATTTTTTACAGCCAAAAAGATTATACATGACAAAATTAAGAACACCATACAAATATGTTTATACATATATATAAATAATATATAAACGCAAAATTACAGGAAATTAGCCATACATATATCTAAAGATGAAGAGAGGTATCAACATCAGAATTTTCAAAGCTCCTTGATGAGCTTCCAGTGGCAGTATTATTAGGCCATAAACTTGTAGGGGTGGCTCTGAAATTTGGATGATTGTGATTGGATTGTGAGTTAAGTGTAAGGGAGAGTAGAGAATCTTGAAGGGCAGGTGCCCTATTGTTTGGAAGGATCATGTGATCAGGTTGGAAGGTCAACTTACTTGAATGATCAAAATGCATGGATGGAGAAATACTAGTACTAGTCTCAGATTCTGATGATGAAAATCGCTTAAGCAGTTCTTTTTCTTGTCTCTTTTCTCTTATTCTTTGAAGTTCTCTAAACCTTTCTTGCAGAAGTGCAATGGAGGAACTAGCCACACTTGCTTCACCATTTTGCCTACCCATTGGAGAGAGGACCTTATTTATTAATATATTTGTTTGGCTATAGTTGGGTTTAAGGGCTTATGTCGGATACCTATAACATATTTATAGAGAGAGAGAAAAGTTGTTAGCTATTTAATGTTTTTTTAACGTAATTTTCATTTTTTTAATGATTTATTCGAAGCTGATGTAATATAATACAACTCCAAGGTTAACTTTATTAAAATTTGTTTTGAAATGACATAAATTTCATATGTTTTAAATATAAACAAATAATTTTTCCCTAATTGTAATTAAAATCGGGAGCGAACCCATAAATTTATATTAATAATGGGATAAAGTTTTAATTAAGGAGGATAAATTGTTAACAACGAGTTAAAATTCTGACAGGACGGATTCGAATGCAGAAATTTAATATACGTGTACATAAAAAATTTATCACTACAAGATAGATGATGCAATATAAATTGAGAATCGGGTAAAGAGTAGGAAAAGGCCAAGATGAAAAGGGACAAGGCTAGTCTAAGAGAGGTTGGGTTGGTGGATGTGAAGGCAAAGGGACTTTCTTTAAGAGAAGAAGAGTGTGAGAAAGAGAGGACAAAATGAGATTGGGAATCAGTATTTGGAAGCATATTTGAAGAGAATAAAATGGTTAGGTAATGCAGTGTCGGATAGTGTTTTAAAACATGGGGAGAGAAAATTATGTGCATTTTTTCATTTGTAAGCATATTATTACTATTTTCTCAATTTCAACTCTCTCTTTAGTCTCTCTCTCCCTATTCTTTTTGCCTTTGAATGGAGTTTAGTGGTTTGAGTGACTACAAAAACGACAAAGCATAGAAAAGAATTTTTGGATTAGACCCCACTCTTCTCATTACTTGTTTGAAGAAGTAGAAGCATACCCACCAGCCAAATGAGTCCATCCATTTTGACCCTTCAACTCTGCCCTAATTTGCATATTGAGAAGATCTTCTACAGATTCAAAACCTTACCTTTCTTCACTTGTTCTTATTGTGAAGTTGGTGTTCATTATATTGAAAAGGATTAGCACTTGATTCGCAGGATTAGCACTTGATTCGCATATAGATTATAGACAGCTTCATTATACGACAATAACAATTTGGATTTTTATGTTTGACACACAATCATTGAGTTTAAAGTACTTTGCCGGAATTTAAGATGCTTTTGTGTAAATGTTACTTAAAAAAGTGATTCCCTTTTCTCATAATTTAACCCAAAAGAAAATTTTATACTTCTCTTCGTGCAACTCATATTACCACTAAAAAACAAAAAGTGTCAATTTTTACATAGGATGCTGGGGACCGATTGTTTCACTGGTGGTCCTCTCCCGTTTGTTAGTCATTTGACTGCTATACATGTGAGAGAGCTTTGGTGCCTTTAGTCCTCTGCCCAGTTTGCACCATGCAAGGGCAGCATTTTGGGCAGGGTGGTCCAAAATGAATTATTTGTACACAAATTGAGATCAATTAGCTTCTCTGGATTTTATAACTTTAACCTGTCCTGGCCAATATAAAGAGCAGTTAACATCAAAATCATGCAAATGCACATTGATATGCATGTCTCTTAGTTGCTCAACTTGTTTGCAGCTTTTCCTGTAGAATATGCAAAATACCTTCTTTGATATTTCTATCATTCTCAAGTAAACAACTACCCAGTCACAAATCTATCATTCTAGTATGGTATACTATTCCAAGAATCCCAGATGTTCCTTGCTGTTAAAATTTGAAGCTATTTGTCTTCTGGGATTTACCTCAACAGTGATCTTTTCCATGAAACAAATGTTAAGGTAAACATGTCTCTCTATTAGATGCATTCCTCCTCCATCTGCTCTGACATTTCAAAAAACTACTCTTCCAACAATTAAAAAACAGAAACTAAAGTCTGCTACAGGAAGCATTGGTACAAAAATCAATCTGCCATACTATTGGATGGGCAAGTCTGGAAGAGAAACTGCCAAGAAAAATCATGTAATGTTAAATCCTATAATCAAATGTCACTTGTCAACTATGTGATAGAAATATCAAATATGATTTTCTCATAGCTACCACAAGTTTTATGATGTGCATGTCGCCTTTCAATTGAGGCCATCAATAAATAGATTTAATGAACACTTATTGATTATTACAGTTGCCGGTTTACAATCAATTGAAGTAAATCAGATCAAAATGAGTTTATATTCCCTCATGTTAGTACCTTAGTATTGCAATCACAGAGAGTCTTTAAGTTAAAATCCAGGCCTTTGCTACATCCAGATGTAATGCTGATTCCTGCCAAGAAAAAAAATGGGCCACGCAAGTGAAATTCTTATTTCCTTCTTATATTTCAAATTGATTTTCATCTATCATGTTTATAATCTATGATATGAACCAAAAATTAACAAGGCAAGACAGAGAGTTACAAACCCATGCTTACACAATCTCTTCCCTTCTACCCCTTGTGATCCACCAAAATATACAAAACGCTAGGGGTGTAAATGAAAAGAGCCGGCTCGCGAGCTATTTGAGCTCGACTCGGAAAAATTTCAAAAAGGTTCAGCTAGAATCGAGCCCGAGCCCGAGCTTGAGCTGACTCGTTTATTAAATGAGCCGAGCTCAAGTCTAATGATTTTCAGCTTGAAAGTTTGTCGAGCCTTATCAAGTTTTTAGATATACATATATATAATATCTATTTTAGATTTACTCAAGCATCTAACCTCGAGCCGAGCCCGAGCTCAAAATTTTTCGAATTGAACTCGAGCCTAAAATTTGCAGGCTCGTTGATTTTCGAGCCAAGCTCCTAATTGAAGAATTTGAAATTCTAGGGCTAATGTGTAGACAACAGCGAGGTCTGCAAAGAGCACACAAAATATATTGCAAATTTTCATGAATTTTTTTTATTCACTTTGATCATGATAGCAACTGGAACACATTTTAGAGCCAGTGCTTGTCTCAAACAGTTCACAACCAAAGCATCTGCTCATGGACAAACCCATCTATTACATGTCATGAGCATAATCATCATATACCCAAAGACCCAGATTTGCAAGATATGTGGATCTCCCGCCCAATAAGTGAGACTTCTAAATTTCCAAATGGGACTCTAAAACACTTCTGGCTACTTCTGGTAAATTGATTCTGCAAGACACCAACCTCCCTAGCCGCAGAAGTTATTATGAGCTTGACACATTAGTGCAAGCCCGAGATGGCATAGTGATTCCATGCTGTGTCAAGGTCTCCCTCCACTAAAATTTCAAACTTCCAAGTCTGACTCAATAGAACTAATAGTATTGTTTCTGAAGAATTGGGTACTGTAATAGACAATAAAACCACATCAAGTGTCACCAAGGAAGTCTTTGCATTCTGCGATTCATCACTAACGGCAAACAATTCCAGAAGTAAGAACAACATGTACATTTTTGGTGTGATTGGATTATTATATTGATTAATGCAAGTTCAGGAATGCTTAAGGTTACAATAGCTATGGTGTGTATCAATAAAACAGAGTGATGGTAGTGCTTAAGGCAAATGTATATACATGGAAACAGTAATTATGAGACATCAGCATTGGAATATTAATACAGACACCAGGAATGAAGGTTTTATAAAATAGAGTACCGCACTGTGACAGAATAGTGGTCCTAGACTCCTAGCAGTGGAAAGATTAAATATTGCATGTTGATAGCTTTCGACATGAACAAATGAGAGCATTGTGGTAATGATAATATAGTGGTAACAGCAACGCAAGGTGGCAATGTTGATTCTGGGAATTGTGGCAGCGGTAATTTTATTGTGAGGATATCATGATACACCGGTAATGACAAGGAGATCCGACTACGATAGAGATTATGCAGTTGCATGGAGTGATACAAAATGAAGGTGGTAGAATGACAGCTGCAGCAATGGCAGTGGTCATAGAAGTGGTGCACAACCCAGCGATGATGGAAAAAATGGTAGATAGAGAAATTGAACTTCCAAATCTATAAGAAAATGCCAGATTCTCTTGTATGGTTTTAAGACTATATTTCCTAATCCTTCTATTTTTCAGTCCTGCAGAATACCAAAAGGCAAATTTTGGGAAGTATCTTTATGAACATCCAGTTTTCCATTTTTTTTCCTTCTGGTCTACCCCAGGCCTTCAGGGCTTTCTATGTCCATTTTGATCAGAGGGGTTGGCCTTTTCAATTTTTATCTTCTCCAGTCTCACTTAAATATATCCTCTATTGTCCTTGTTATAATTTATGATCTTCTTTTCCTATCTTTATCTTCTTCAGTCTCACTTATTAAAATCTATGATCTTCTTTCCTCTCTCCAATACATTTTTCTTTTATATGAAAATCTTCATCCAGTCATCATACTCTTATGGTAACTAAAACAGTAATTGCAAATGAATTGTATCCATGAAAACAATAAATGTTCTCAAAGATAAGTCATGCTATGAATCATATAGCTTACTCTGCACAGAAGTTATGCCCTAGAGTGTTTTAGAACACCAAGCACATTGGCATAAAGGATCCCCTCTCATCATGGATAGTTGGCAATACACTGTTGAAATATCTCATCATGAGAGGAAAAATAGGGAAAAAAAGGCCAGTATTTATGCTGTAAAGAACTATTGAATAACAAAATGAAAATGTAAACTCTCCTCAACATTCCTTTGCTATGGAAAAAGAAAATTTTAGACTGGACATTTATCAGCATCTCATAAATTCCAAAAGCAAACTCCTTAAATACAGACTAATTTATCCATCTACAATCAATATTATCTCTCATCAATCACATAACTGTTAATCATATAACTGTTGACAAAATGTTAATTAATGAGGACACGAGCAAAATCAATGTAACCCAAAGACCACAAACTAGCAAGCAAAGATTAGTGACAGATATGCAGCCAGTGAAGTTTGAGATATACAAAAATGTGCCAAATTTGCCAATTGGCTTTAACCACTCTTCTCAATTTTTTGCCCACTTTATATTAGAAAAAAGATAGGGAGAGAAAATTTCTTATTCTTTTACCTGAAATGATCAGCATCTTCTGATGATACAACATAAGCTTCTTCATCCTGTCACATTATGCAATTCCACATCAATGAAAAATGGGTGTAGCTTCTGGCATTACAAAAAGAAAGAAACATGCAGAATTCAACGGAGAATGTAAAAGGTGTGAATGTAGATCATGGTTAAACAACTTCAAATGCTTACCTTTATTGAAGAATGGAGCTGGAAAGTAACGAGTGCTCAAAAAAAATTATATACAGGGACAGAAAAATTGTCATCCCAGCAAATATATTTCCAGGGTGCATTCCACAGACAAAGCCACACATCAACATTGGTATATTATGAAGGGAAGCTTAACTCTTTCAATTCATAACAGATTTTATCAGTTTCTAATGACTTTCCAGCTTTTGATAGTTCTCTTGCTAAGATTTCGTAAGTATGCAGACTGGGAGTACAGTTTCTAGATTCCATGAGAGAGAGAAACTTCATGCATACATCTGACTGCCCTTCCTGCAATAACCCATCAACCAAAACTGCCCAAACAATTATATCGCTATTCCATTTTTTCTCAAGCAATCTTTGAAATATGCTCTGAGCTTCTTCCACTCGATTTACTCTGCAAAGTGCACAAATGATCACTTTATAGATATACAGAGCATGCTTGAACTCTGTTACTGCCAGTGAATTGAATATTTCTAAAGCAGGATCCACTTCTAACTTCTTACAGTGAGCAAGTAAAAGCGAGCAGTAGATTTCTGTATTAGGAGATAAGCCTCTCTCCTTCATATTTTCTACCAGCTGACTTGCCTCGTAAGACTTGCCTTCTCTACACAAGCCACTGACTATAGTACTATACGTATTGAAAGTAATTTCAAATCCATTCTCTGCCAACCTTAATAAGAGATTACAAATCAATTCAAAAATATTAAGCATCTCATCTAAGCTGCACCCATAAACTATCTCATTTTGGGCCACAACTCTTTCTTGGCATTCTTCCCTCAACCCTTTCAACAATACATTGTAAGTTCGATAGTTTGGTTCGCATCCCATATCAATCATCCGCCGGAGAAGTGTGAATGCATGATCTAGCCTACCAAGCAACACAAAACCATCAATAAGTGCAGTAAATGTGACCACATCTGGGACCAATTTCTTTTTCTCCATTTCTTGAAGTAATCCCTCTGCATCATCCGCCTCGCCTTCTTGACATAAACCATAAATAAGAGAAGTATAAGTTTGCACATTTGGTAAACAATTGTTCTTTTCCATTTCATGCAAAATCTTGAATGCCAGATTGGTCCCACCATTCCTACAGAGTCCATCAATCAAACACGTGTAAGTGATTGTGTTTGGTAACAATCCTTCTTGTGTCATCTTATCACGAAATTTCTCAGCCTCCGAATATCTATTATCTCTAGAAAAACCACTTATAATGGCATTATAAGTTTCAACTCCAGGAGAACAACCATTTTCTTTCATCCTTTCAAACAATGACAAGGCAACATCCATCTTTCCCTCCTTACAGTAGCCATCAATCATGGCTGTATAAGTCCACTGGTTTGGGCTTTTGTCACGTTCAAGCATCTCACGGAAAATACCAGTTGCAGAATCCAATTTCCCCCCCTTGCAAAGACCTGAAATAAGTTCACAGTAAGTCATCTCATCAGGTTCACAGCCACTTTCCTTCATCATCTCAAAATATCTCATAGCATTGTTATGATATCCTCGTTTGAGGTTTTCAACAATGAGTGTATTGTATGTTGCCACAGTTGGAGACGGGCCATCCTTGAGCATTTTATTGAAAATAAATATTGGCTTCTCAATATTATCCACTGCAAACAGCACCTTTATAATCTGATTGTATGTTTGTACACTTGCCAAGGTACCAAGTCCCTCCATCCAATAAAATATCTTCAAAGCATTGCCAAATCTCCCTTCCATATAAAATCCATTTATCAATGCATTATATGTAACTGTGCTTGGAAAAAAACCTTCCCTAAGCATTTTGTGATACAACCCTATTGCCACTTCCACTTTTCTTGCATGAAACAACCCACTAATAAGCGCCGTATATGTTTGCACATTTGGCCTACAACCTCTGTTTCTCATACTTCTGACAAGACAAATAGCCTCGTCCACACGCCCGACTTCACACAAAATACTAATTGGCACTGTATATGTATACACAGTTGGTTCAATCCCTTTCTTAATCATTTCTTCAAGCATATCCATTGCATCACTAATCCTTCCTTCATTGCACAACCCATTGATGAGAGTTGAATATGTGACTGAATTAGGATCGCAACCATCCTTAAGCATTCTATCAAAAATCTCAAAAGCTTTATCCAAATTACGATTCCTACAGTGACCAAGAATCAACGAAGTATATGTGAAGGCATCAGGGAATATATCAAACTGAAAAAGCTTATTTAAAACCAACATAGCCTCCTGAACTTTTCCTTTCTTACACAAAATATTAATCATAGTATTAAATGTCAATAAACTAGGCTTAACCTCACTACTCAAAATTCGAATATACACATTTTGAGCTAAAGTAACCATGTCAAACTTGCCCAACTGAATCAGAAGAGTATTGAAACTGTACAAACTAAACTCAAAAACACCATTACAACTAAGTCCATTCAAATACTCAACTACCCTTTTAAGTTCTTCCTCATTTCTACAAGCTTTAATCATCAAAATCCTAACATGATCAGCAGGAGCAAAGGTTCGATCTCTCACAAGCCTATTTAGCATTGAAACAAAACAAACCATATCATGTTTGTAAAAATGCCTCCTAGAAATCCAATAAAAGAACTGAAGGGCAGTGTCTGTATTCTTATGCGTACTGATAATTTTTGAAACATGATGAGGCTTGAGGGCAGAAGCTAAGCGATTGAATTCAGGATTTCTAGGCCACTGGGGATCAGCCGATAAAAGGTCAAGTACTTTAGATATTAAATTGGACAAATGGGTTTTGGCGGTTGGGTAATTAGGTTTTGAAGAGAAGAAGAGACAATGGAGGGCGGTTTTTAGAAATGATGGGGACTTGATAAGGGGTTTAAGCATTTCGATTGCGGTGGTGATTTGGGTTCATGAAGGAGAGGGAAAGTAATGGGTGATTTGTAGGTTATGGAGATCTGAGGAAAGAAAAGAGCTTCTGGAGTTGGAGAGATGGTGAACGTGGTCATTGGAGGACCATCACTATTGCCAACCGCTAAGGCTAAAGTCTGTGTTTGCTGAAGGAGGGAAGAGAAAATTGGCCTAGCGTAATTGGCCTGAAAAGATTGTTAGGGTTGCGTTTGGCTTCTGGACTTGAAGCCCTGCGCTGTGCTGCAGCAAATGTGCCCCAGATTACTTTACACTCCCCCGTCCCATTTGCTTGCTATTCATTTTTAAATATTTCAAACTGTCTGTAAAATTTTTAAATTTAAATATGTTAATAATTATTTTTTTAATAATAATATTTATGATTGTTCATTAAATAAATAATTTTTATTAATATTAAGTTAAAAATTGAGGTACAAATTTAAATTATAATTAGATGAAATCAATAATTATTTGTTAACTGTAAATATGAATCCAAATATTAAATAAAGAACAAATATTTTAACTCAATTGGAATAAACTTTGTAATTTATTGTAATGATAATAAATGAATAATATTTAAATTCAATAAGAAATTTTTTTTAAAATAAAAAAAAAAGTTCTTAAACGAAACAACATTTAAATTTTTTTTTTTGAAATAAAGAAGACTTATTTCATAATTAATAATGAGAGTAGTCAAGAAAACAAAACCTCTTAGAATTGTAGTAACATAAATAGATCATAACAAAAAAATTAATAGAAAATTATATACAAAATATCTAAGTACAAACATATACAAGGACTGCAATAACATCAAACAAGTTTATGAAAACTAGTTTATTACTCAATCTGTTCTCTTTATTTAGAGAAAATAAAAAATGCACGGGAATTGAGGTGGAAGTTAAACGAAAAATTTTTTTCCATTTTCTACCTAATCTATCCCTAATTTGCCTTAATTGTTTTTTTGATTTGATGGAGCCAACTCACAGAGAGAGTCCCAAGAGTACATTTATTCGACAATTAATGTCTGAAATTGAGGGAATATTTAAGAAAATGCTCTAATTATTTTGAGAATTCAAAATTTTCAAATTTGACAATTTGAAATTTTGATTTTTCCGCACTTATATTCATTACTTAAGGTTTTCAATAATATGCATCCAAATTCAACGAAAATTTGGAGCCAAAATTTTTGGTTAAACCAACGGTCTCCTCAACTTCTACAATATGCTTATATATAAATTTCAACTAAACTTAGAATATGTAATTACATTCATAGAGTTTTTAAAAATAAGGGCAATAATTTTTCATACCTTATGAATCTATCATTTTTATTTAATCTCAGTGACATCCCAACAGATTTGGGCATACATTCTGAAGATACGCTCACCACTTTTCAACTGCCAGACTTGAACTATTTACCTGAAGACCAAGAAGGTGTTGTGGTTGTTGCTGACAGTAGTTAATCCCAAAATATTGTTTCAGATAGCAGGAAAAACAGAAAAAAGAAGAAATACATTGCTAATGACGTTAAAAAATCTATAACCACCACGCTTTTAGCTGAGATGCAATAAGGTAATGTAAAATAAGCGCAGTTATGAAAAAGTTGCGGTCATATTCAATATTTCTGTGAAGGAAGTTTATAAAATTTGGCAAATGAAAAACTTTATCCAGAGAATAACTCCAGTGCCATGAAAAATCCATGGAATATGGGAAGAAAAAGAGTTCAATTCTCAGATGAAAGGATAAAAGAAATTCTTCTTAGACATTGCATGATAATCGGTTCTTTAGCCATCATCACTACACCCTTTTTTTTCTATCGCAGACTCAGTTCGTTTCTCTTCCTCTCCTGTAGACTCAACATCTTCCTCAATCACTTTTCTCTTTTTATGTGGAGGGTTTTTTTTGCAGTGGCGTATGTTGACATTTGTGGACAACCTTCTTTGAGGGCTCTCTTTTATTTTCATTGCGTATTTTTTTCTTTTCACCCATCAGACCAGAGGGAGATTTTGTAGATTTTTTTCCCTAATTTGTTCTTTTTCGAAATAAGGTTTGAGGAGGATATGTGTTTTTGTTTAGTTATTTTTCATTTTCTGGCTTCCGTGGTCATTTTCTTGCTCAACGATTTCATATATAGTCGTCGATTGATGCTAATGAGAAGGCACAGGGCGGCGGTTGTAAAAATGAGAGGATTGTGGAGAGATGCAATGGAGGCAGTTTTCAAATGTTGTGTCTCTCTATATTTCGAAACCCTTATTTAAAGGAGGGAAAGAAAAAAAAGGGTGCATAACCATACAAATACACACTATCCTTTTTAGTAAAACATAATGTTGATAGACATAGATAATAAAATGAAAACACATTTGTAAATTAAGCACGTTTAAACGACTTAGACACCTGGAAGCGAAATAGATATGTGTCCAATATATTTTTAGTATGAGCACATTTGTTAACTCTCAATAGTTTACAATTCTGTGATAAAATAACCGTTCACTTTTACTTTGAAAACACAAGGGCATTAAATGCCCAGTCTTTGCTAACCGTGCACAATTAACACAAGGACGCAAATCAAATGAGAGTATTTTAGACTTTGAACAATTGCATCCTTCCCAAAGTTTCCATTTTAAGTAAATTTCTCTATATAAAAAAACATCCAAAATAGAAATTTTCTCTAAATAAAGAGAACAAGGGGAGTACTAAATATTTCGACTTTTAGTCTCGCGATCTCTATTTGCCTTGAAGGAAATAGCATATTTCTAGAAATTAACCATCTGGCCAAAAGCTTTTTCATACCTGAGCAAACAAATTTTTCATATAAGAACAATCCCTAGTCGAGACATTAAAGAAAAAAAAACTAAAAACAAATGTGAACTTTTTTTTTTTTTTTTTTTTTTGATAACAAAAGCATTGTGAACTTTATTCCAATATGAGGTTGATTTTTGAGGTTGATAACAAAAACAGATGCATTCAAGCAATGTGAGGTTGATTTTTGCTTTTTCATTTTTATTTAAAATTTTTGCTCTTAATTATAATTATAATTTATTTTCTTTTACTTTTTTATGTTATTAACTTTTAGAAACTTATTATCAATATTGATTAGGAAATTAATTGGTTCCTAAACTATTGTCACATTAATATATGAGGATCTCTATTTTCAAAAATTAACTACGAGGTCTCTAAATTATGATGTCATTAACATTTTGGTCCTTCCGTGTACAAAATAAAGGGACCAAAGTGTTAACAGAAATTATAAACTATGGACCTCATAATTAGTTTGATAACAATTTAGCGGCTAATTTCTCAAATAGTTAAAAAAAATATTACTTTAGATAGAATGATCAATGTGTTAACGAAATCATAAGTTAAGATCTCATAGTTAGTTTTTAAAAATTAGAATAAAGGCTATTGAACTTGCAAATCAAGATTAAAAAAAAAAAAAGCCTCATTTTGAGCTTTTGGGTCATTTACATCACTAACTCATACAAGAGATGTTCAAACAACACCAAAAAATGGGTTTCTTCAACGCGTCTAAATCACATGGTCAAGCCAAATTAAAATTATACTATAAATTAAAAAAAAAAAACAATGATGCGTATGAAGGAATAAAGTTCAATTTGCCTCTTGAACTTGAAAGCAATATTTCATTTGCCCAAAAATCAACTTTGTATATAATTTATACCTGAACTTACACCAAAAGAATAAAAAGCTCAATTTATTATTCAAAAGAATCAGCAAACTAACATTGAAAGCCCTCGAAGCACAAAATCCCCATCTCTCAATTTTTTTCATCATGTGCATCCAACAAGAGCAAAACAGAAAGAGATAGAAGCACCAGGCTATGGCTTTCTCCAATTGATCTTCAGCATCCATAAATATTTGAGCTCAAAGTTGAACTCACAAGGTCAGCAACTACATACATTGTTCTGGGTGGTTAGTTTTGAATTGGGTGTTGTTGTTAATGATGAAGTTAGTATAGTGAGGAGCATCAATTGGTTGCCATAGGTGGGAACTGTTATGAATTAATCTCAAATAATTCCATAATAACCCAGATCATGCAAACTACTAGATTCAACAAAATAGATTGAATAAAAAAAAGGTTGCGTACCTGACATCATTGTTGGTCGATCTTGAAGTGTAGAATTAGGTTTGCAGCCTTCCAGAGAATTGAAGAATCTATTTAGCGGAAGCAGTACGAAAGGAACGTAAAACTGAATCGTATTCAACTCCTCTGGGGACCACGACCTTTATATACCTGTAGCGTTAGTACAATTCCTATTTCGGTCCTTTAACAAAATAGAAATTATATAATGGTCTCTACACTTAATATCTATAATCAGTTGATACCTCAATAGTCAATTATTCACAATCAAGACTACATTTGAAATTGACTTTACAATTAGACTGCTGTACGTATTTATTTTACATATTAAGCCCACAATAGAAAATTAAATCCAACAATCTCCCACTTGGGCGAACATATGTTAAATAAAATACATACATCAAAATGAGCTCAACAAACGCAGTCATACAAGGTATCCAAAAACAATCTTGTCCATTAGTTATATTGATAAAGAACTGAAGAAACATTCGCCATAGATCTCATGACTAAGTTCATCATCAACTACATTACCAATACCCCTAAATGACATAGATTCATTATAGAAGTGTAGCATGAAAACTACATGCAATGTGATCATCATGTCTGTTTCCAACTGGTCACCAACAAAAGTGAGATCAAGCAAAACAATAATAATAATACAGAGTGTAACCATCAACCAAAATGAGTACTCAACAAAATTTCATAATAAAACATATCCAAAACAAAATAGAGCATTCAAAAAACATAATGTATACATAAAGAGCAAACTCCCACTAAAACTAGACAGTCTCAAGCAAAACGATACCCATATGAGCGGTGTGCTCATGGAAAACTTTCGGTATCACTGCCTTTGTAAGCGGATCCGCAATCATAGAGTTTGTTCCAATATGCTCTAAGGATATCTGTCCACTCTATACCCTCTCCTTCACAGCCAAGAACTTAATCTCAATGTGTTTTGATCGAGAAGAGCTCCTGTTGTTGTTGGAGAATAAAACGGCTGACCTGCTGTCACAATACAACTTCAGTGGTCTTTCTATTCCACCTACTACACGCAGCCCAGTGACAAGGTTTCTCAGCCAAATAGCTTGATTGGATGCCTCATAAGATGCTACAAATTCAGCTTCCATGGTGGAGGTTGCCACTAGAGTTTGTTTCACACTCTTCCAAGAAATGGCACCGCCAACCAATAGAAAAATGTAGCCAGATGTGGATTTTCTACTGTCTTGGCATCCAGCGAAATCAGAATCAGTATACCCAATGATCTCAAGCTGATCTGATCTCCTATATGTGAGCATATGTCCCTTAGTCCTCTGAAGATATCTCATGACTCTTTTGGCTGCTTTCCAATGATCCATTCCTGGATTGCTGAGATATCTGCCTAACATGCCAACTATAAAAGAAATGTCTGGACGAGTACAAACTTGAACATACATAAGACTTCCTACAGCTGACGCATAAGGAACCTTTTGCATTTCCTGAATTTCAAGTTCACTCTTTGGACATTGTTGATTACTAAATTTATCACCTTTTGCAATAGGGGTATCCAATGGTCTAGAATTCTGCATACTAAATCTCTTGAGCACTTTATCAATATAGCTCTTTTGTGATAATCCAAGAATACCTCGAGAACGGTCTCGATGTATCTGAATGCCTAAAACAAAAGAAGCTTCACCTAAATCTTTCATCTCAAAATGCTTTGAAAGAAAAACTTTGGTTTCATGCAGCAAGACTTTACAATTAGTAGCAAGAAGTATGTCATCCACATATAAGACCAAAAAGATAAACATACTCCCACTGAACTTATGGTACACACAATTTTCAACAGCATTTGCCTCAAAACCAAACGAGACAATTACTTGGTTGAACTTAAAGTACCATTGACGAGAAGCTTGCTTGAGTCCATAAATGGATTTCTTTAATTTGCATACCAGATGTTTTGGATCTCCAATTACAAAATTTTCTGGTTGCACCATATATATTGTTTCATCAATGTCGCCATTGAGAAACGCAGTCTTAACATCCATTTGATGAAGCTCAAGATCAAGATTTGCAACTAAGGTCATGATTGTCCTAAAAGAATCCTTCGAAGAAACTGGAGAGAAGGTTTCTTTATAGTCAATCCCTTCCTTTTGAGTAAAGCCTTTTGCTACAAGACGTGCTTTATATCTTTCCACATTTCCTTGAGAATCCCTTTTGGTTTTAAATATCCATTTGCAACCAATGGGTTTCTTTCCTTCAGGTAATTGAACAAGATCCCAAACTTGATTGTCTTGCATAAACTTATACTCTTCGTTCATTGCCTCAATCCACTTATGAGAGTTAGAACTCTGCATGGCATGATAGAAACTAACTGGATCATCATCTATCATGTCTACAGTATCCTCATGTTCCTAAAGAAACACTATATAATCATCTGGAATAGCACTTCTTCTCTCCCTAGTAGATCTCCTCAAAGGCATTTGAACAGGCTCTAATTCTTGAGGTTGTTGAATTTATTCTTGAGGAAGAATAGCATTGTCTTGAATTGGATCTTAAATAGCGACAGGAGCAACTGGAGTCTGTACGCTATCAGAAACAACAAAGGAATGAGAACCGAATCATCCTTACTTGGTTCCTCTTCAAAGACAATGTTTCTTTCTTTATTTCTCCCTCCAAAATCAACATCCTCAAAAAATGTTGCAATTCTCGTTTAAAAAAAGTTCTGGAAGTAGGATTATAAAACTTATAACCCCTAGACCGCTCAGAATATCCAACAAAGTAGCTGCTGATAGTTTTGGAGTCCAGTTTTGTTTCATTCGGCTTGTAAGGCCTTGCTTCAGCTGGACATCCCCAAACATGAAGATGCTTTAGACTAGGCTTACGTCCAGTCCAAAGTTCATAAGGTGTTTTAGCAACTGCTTTAGATGGAATCCTATTGAGAATATAAGCTGCTGTCTTTAACGCTTCACCCCACAGAGACTCTGGTAAAGTAGAATGACTAATCATACTCCTTACCATATCCATAAGAGTCCTATTACGTCTCTCAGATACACCATTCATGCTGGGAGTACCAGGCATTGTATATTGAGGGACAATTCCACATTCCTGTAGGAAAAGTGCAAAAGGTCCTGGACGTTGTTCGCCTGAACCGTCATATTTACCATAATATTCACCACCACGGTCAGATCGAACAGATTTAATCTTCTTTCCTAGTTGATTTTCAACTTCGGCTTTATAAGATTTAAACATGTCCAAAGACTCAGATTTTTCATGAATGAGATATAAGTAACCATAACGAGAATGGTCATCAATGAATGATATAAAATATCTTTGGCCATTTCTAGCTGCAATATGGAATGGACCGCAAATATCTGTATGAATCAGTTCTAAAACATTGGATGATCGAATGGCACCTAGTCTCTTTTGTTTAGTCTGTTTTCCTTTAATACACTCAATACAAGAATCCAAACCTGTGTAATCAAGTGTATCTAAGATACCATCAGAAACAAGACGCTCAATTCTTGATTTGGATACATGACCCAAACGTCTATGCCAAAGCACAGCTGAGTTATCAATATTCAACTTTCTTTTGGTACCTCTTGTAGTAACATGCAGGGATTCATGATAACTAGTATCAATGTCTAACATATATAGATTATCACATTCATTCAAGCAACCAGTACCCAAAACTTTTGAATTCATAGATAAAGTAAATACACTGTCTCCAAAAGAACAATGAAAACCAGATTTGTCCAAAAAGGAAACAGAAATCAAATTCCTTCTAAAAGAGCGAATAACAAAAGTATCTATAAGATCCAAAAAATAACCAGTACTTAAACATAATCTAAAATGTCCAATTGCCTCTACTTCAACCGGATCGCCATTTCCCACATAGACGTATCTTTCACCGTCAGTTGGCTTTCTATAGTTGAGGTAGCCCTGCAATGAAACACTTATATGAGCGATAGCACCAGAATCCATCCAATAAGTGTTTTTAGGAGCTGAAGTTAAATTAACTTCACAACAGACTAAAACAAGGTACTTACCCCTCTTTGCAAGCCAATTAGCAAATTTAGGACAGTCCTTTCTCAAGTGATCCGTCTTTCCACAAAAGAAGCATTTTGGCACATAAGGCTTCTTTTATACTGGATCTACAGCAGTAGCAACAGCAGGTTTCTCAATAGCCTTTTCAACAGTCTTTGCAGAAGGCCTCTTTCTTTTCTTGTTCTTGCCCTTCTCAGCTGAAGAAACAAAATGAGCACTCTCTCTTTTGTTAGAATTCATCTTTTCCTCCTCATCAACACAATGAGAAATGAGCTCGTTAAGAGTCCATTTATTCGGCTGACAATTATAGGAAGTCCTAATTTGTCCATACTGAGAAGGAAGAGAATTCATAACCAAATGGACTAAAAGGTCATCTGGTAAAGCCATCCCCAGTGCCTTCAGTCTCTTTGCAATCTGAGACATGCTAAGAATATGCTCCCGAACACCACCATTGCCAGCAAACTTCATGGAGGTTAATTTCCTAAAAGTGTTCCCACTTTGGCTTTGTCATTCTTGACACAAGCCCTCTCCAGCTCGGCAAGATAGTTTTGAGCATTGTTCTTTTCAGCTGAGACAGAGTCTCGAACATGTTCTGGAACTCCTTTCTGCATGATCATCAGACCTAAGCGATTAGAACGCTCCCACTTCTCATACTGAACCCTTTGAACATCAGTGCCGTATCAGTAAGAGAGCAGGTTCGTCCATCCTGAATGCAAGATCCAAATCCATACAGCCCAGAAAAATCATAATGTCTGATTTCCAAGACTCAAAATTTGATCCCTCAAGTTTAGGGACACAATCAGGATTAAATGACATGTTAGCTGACATCAGAGAAAATAAACAAATAGATAAGTATAAGCTCACAATCCACAAATGAAACAATTCACATAAGTAGAGATCAAAAATGGAAATAAGATACAGACACAACATTAATATTCTCATCTTTGGATGTAAAACGTTAACTTGTAATTAGTATCTCAACGCAGCAATCAAATATTGATAACATAGTCCTGACAAATAATGAATCTTCCTTTGGGCCGATATATCATTGTCATGGAAAATAATCAAACAATTATCATATATTTATTGCCAAACATGTATTCAAAACTCAGCCAGATAGCAACCTTCCTTTGGGCCGATTAACTATCCGCAACGAATTCTAATACACCTGTCTAATATTCTAAAATAAATCAATTCAAGCAATAGAGGTCACTTTGGTGACTTATTGATCAAATCAATTTATTTTAACAAATATCAAACACAATAGGGACTTAATCACTCCAAAATTTAATCTCAAGTCGACAAATTAATTCATTTAATTGTAATTAAAACAAAACAATTGCAATTAAATGAATTGATTGTCTAAATATTTAATAATCTAAAATTATTTAGCCCAAAAAAAAAAAAAATATATATATATATATATATAATCTAGTCTTTAAGTCACTAAATTAGAGACTAAGTTATAAAATTGGACTAAATAAATTTGAATAAATAAAGTTCGAGGGTCTAATTTAATTAAATATATGTCCATGGGTCCATACGAAAAAAAACAGAAAATTAGGGGCCTAATACGAAAAATAGAAAATTAGGGGCCTAATCTGAAATTTTCCAGGGACCTAACCGTAATTTTCCATCCCTAACCTTAAAACCAAAACGATCAGAGACGAAAACAACAGGACCGCCGCCAACTCTCTCCACCTGCCGTTCCAGACCCTTTTCCGCCGCCAACACCACCAGTTCCAACCGAAGACAAGCTCCAGTCGCCATTGGACGGTGAACGGCAGCCAAGGGAGTCAAAACCGGTGTTGAAATCACAAATCCCTAAACTGACAATTTCAAAGCAAATTCGCCGGCAACAATGGAGGTTTTCAGGTTTTTTTTTTTTTTTTAAACAAAATCCGGCCAGCAAAAAAAAAACAAAATACCAAACGAACAATTAATCGTCAATGGCGTTAGTTCAAAACCTCTTACCTGTTCTTCGGATTCCCCAAGAGCAGTGAGAACAAAAAAAAAATTTTTTTTTTTTATTATTAAACAAAACCCTCAATCCAAAAACAGTAGGGAAAACAAAAAAAAAAAAACATACGAAAATCAACCTAAAATCTAGCAATTATGAACTAGGCTCTGATACCACTTGTTATGAATTAATCTCAAATAATTTCATAATAACCCAGATTATGCAAACTACTAGATTCAACAAAATAGATTGAATAAAAAAAAGGTTGTGTACCTGACATCGTTGTTGGTCGATCTTGATGTGTAGAATTAGGTTTGCAGCCTTCCAGAGAATTGAAGAATCGATTTAGCGGAAGCAGTACGAAAGGAACGTAAAACTGAATCGTATTCAACTCCTCTGGGGACCACGACCTTTATATACCTGTAGCGTTAGTACAATTCCTATTTCGGTCCTTTAACAAAATAGAAATTATATAATGGTCTTTACACTTAATATCTATAATCAGTTGATACCTCAATAGTCAATTATTCACAATCAAGACCACATTTGAAATTAACTTTACAATTAGACTGTTGTACGTATTTATTTTACATATTAAGCCCACAATAGAAAATTAAATCCAACAGGAACTGCACATTTTGTGCTCAAATAGAATACGCAAGTGCTTGGAGATCTTATAGGTAGTGAAGTTGAAGAACTACCTTTGATAAAATTTTGACCAAAATTATAACTCATAAAACCATTATAACCAATGCCATATTTATCTTTTGAAGATCTTTGATTCCTTAACAAGACATCTAGGGTTTTATTTCCTTTTGTGAAATTTGCCAAATCATTTTTCAAGGCGTCAATTTCCTTTTTCAAGGCGTCAATTTCCTTTTTCAAAGATTCATTTTCAAAAGTAAGCTTGTTGCAATTTTCTTTTGAATCATCCAATTTTAATTTTTGATCCAAGTTTTAACACTAGCATACAAACTCAGTATGCATTCTTTACCTTCTTTAAAAGCTTCAATTTCTTATAAGAGATTTTTGCAAGTAATCTCTTTGAAAAAGGCGTCTCTTAAAAGATCACATTTAAGTTTAAGCTTTTTGAAATCTTTCCTTACACAATTATATGTTTTGCAAGTATCTTTAAAATCTAAGTAAAATTCCTTAGAATCATTTTCAAGTTCATTATAGCTCATAAGTGTAGAATCACTTACATCACTTCCATTTGCTTTACTAAATTTAGCTTTAGCAGGTGAAATTAGCTTACCAATTTCGTCTGATTCTTGATCACTTACAACCATCAAGCAAATGTTTGCCACTTCAGCTCCTTCATCACTGGAATTTGAGTCATCACTGTCACTCCAGGTTGCAATCATAACTTGCTTTGGTTTGTGCTTTTAAATTTCTTCTTAAGCTTTAGACAATTTGGTTTGATATATCTAGGTTTGCCATATTCAAAGCGTATAACTTCAGTTGGATCTTTCTTTTTTTGATTTTTTTATCTTCGGTGGAAGTGTTTTCTTGTCAAATTTCTTGTATCTTGTTCCACCTTTCTTTAGCATCCTTTTGAATTTTCTGGCCATGAGTACCATGTCATCACTATTAGCATCACTTGAACTTTCATCATTTGTGACAATTTTAAGGGCTAGAACTTTCTTCCTTTTGTTTTTAACTTTCTCAACATTTCTATTCATCATCATTTCATGTATGAGAAGTGAGCCGATCAACTCATCATAGGTGAGCTTTTTGAAATCCTTTACTTCAAACAAGAGGGTTACTTTTGATTCCCATCTATCCGGTAGAGATGGAAGAATTTTCTTTGTGAGCTCTTATTCTGAGATGGATTTGCCAAGTACCTTCAAAGAATTAACAATGTTAATAAATCTAGTATTCATATCAGTAATGGTTTCATCATTTTTCATGTAGAACATTTCATAATCTCTCCACAATAGATTTATCTTTAATTCCTTGACTTGGTTAGTTCCCTCTTATGTGACTTGTAGCTTTTCCCATATTTTCTTAGCTGAGGCACAACCTGAAACTTTATTATATTCATTAACATCTAAAGAACAATGTAAGATATTGGTAGCTTTAGCATGTAAGGTAATACTTTTCCAATCGTTGTCCATGTTTTCCTCTTTAAGCTTATCAATGGTAACACCATCAACAACTTTCTTAGGAATTTGAGGACCATTTAAAATATTTCTGCAACAATCAATATCAACAGATTGCACAAAATTTCTCATCTTAGTTTTTCAATAAGAATAATTTTTACCATTAAACAAAGGAGGTCTAGTGATAGACTGACCTTCAGAAGGTCCAACTATACCAAGGGTAGACAACGAAGCCATGGGATCTCTCAAAGGTGGTTAAACCTTATAAATTAAGAGCCAATGCTCTGATACCAGATTGTAAGCCCCGATAGGCTATACACAAGAGGAGGGTGAATTGTGATTTATAAAAAATTTAGAGTTTAAATACCTTTTTCAAACACAGCAGAAACACAATAGTATTCAGATAATTTTGTAGATTTAAAATCATATAACTCACTTAAGTAAAAAGATTATCTATAATACTATCAATCAATAGGTCTAAAAATAACTCACTAAATTGGGCAACTCTGTAACTCAAAAACAGTTTTAGTATGAAGCAATATTAATTATAAAGATTCAACAACTCAGAACGTAGAATGACTGTATAATCAAGATAACAACATATCATTTAGATTAAAGTCTTGACTTTCATAAGATTTATTGAATCTTCACTCGATGAATTTCTCCATTTAAATTCCTGCAAAAGACTTTAGCACAACCTACAAATAAATAATTCAATTATTATTTTTGTTTATCATCAAAATAGAGTATTGTAATAACCTTGAGCCAACAAAAATAGAAGCCAAAACATACATGCCAAATGCTTTAAATTTTTGATATATCGGTAGATTTGTTAATCTGGTATTTGCAGGAATTAAAATGTCATTATTGAAAAATAATAACAAATAACTACACACATAAAAGACATCTATCTTACACTTGATCAAGAAACAGAAAAAGAAAAAGACGAGAAATTCTAAGCAACTTGATTCTAAAATCAAATTTTAACAAATAGAAAATGAAGCATCAATCACAGAAACTAATTGACAACACTACAAATCCTCCTTACTTGTCTAGCTCTTCTAATAGGAGGTTTAATATTTCATCGCTGCCAACAACAGGACGAGGATTCACTTGCTTTCTTTGGTTGTTGAAGCTAAATATTTAAGGTTTTCTCTTCTTTTTTTTAATAAAGAAAGTTTTCTCTATTAGATGAAATGTTTTCTGCATTTAAATATCTATAAGAACAAAAAGCTGCAGGGAAAGAGTGTAAATAAAGATTAAAGAACAATGAATTGCACATATTGAAAAGAAAAGAATGAGAAACAACTGTATAATTACTGAAAGAATACAAAAAAGAAAAAAGAAAAAAAAGCACTATATTATAATCTTAAATTCTTTAACTAAGAACACCACTGTCATATCAAGATCAAAAGGTTAACAAGATTGTGCAGACCTAACAATCCATCTATATCTGAGTCCATTTTTGCCTCTTTAATCATAAACAACTTCCCTCCTATAAAATTACATGACCCCTTGATATTTTTTAAGATATATATCAATATCACTGATAAATTAAATATAAATTATTAAGGAGAAAATTAATTAATATTATATATACTTACACATGCAGATGCATCTCTTGCAACTACAGCCAGAATATCAGCAAAAGAAACAACACTAGGACAAATTCTACTTCAGATTTTGCTTTGTCAATAACTTTATAGCCTCTTGCACACTGAAAATTTTGAAACACGGTATTTCACTCTCCATAGTTGGGGTTTCCTCAAGTAATTTCGAAGTGTAGCCTCACATGTAATATTCAATAACAACAACATAAATATGAAATATGCTGCTTTGATGGAGATGAATGTACCATCAATTCTTATAATAATAGCATATAGCATTCTAGTGAACAAATTTTAAAGTAAAAGGCAAAAACTCAAATAGAACATATACATGTATAACTCTACTTGTGCATTTGAATTATAAATGACTTTCAACCAACACATCAAAAAAAGAACATTGAAAGGCATGTATGTTGTTATTGTCAATCAAAAGAACACAAAAAAGAATTGTTTGGTCAGATTGACACTAAAAAAGTCCTACAAAAAAGCTTTAGAAAAGCATATAAGTCCATCGTTATGGCCGCCACACTGGCCTTTGAAGGGGAAGATTATGCCTTATGTTGCCTTGCTTCATAAACTGCAGATTGGGTTCTCCAACTGCTACATGAGCATGAGTAACAGGCAGCAGATGTCTTTTTCTGGATTTGTAAACTTTGGCTTTTAAATACAAGTTAATGTTTTTTTCTCATGCCAATCTATGAGAATTAAATTATTTGCATTCACAGAATTGTGACAGTTATAAATATCTTACCATATGTTTAGGTGGCTGAATACATCATTTCCCCGTCGGCTCCTTTACTTTCAAATTGATCTTTGGCACCCTAAAAGTGAACTTTGGCACCCTAAAGTTTACTTTTTATAACAACTGTACACCTGGTAAAGTGATTGTGTACAACCCATCCTGATGACATGGAAAATTACAATTCTAGGTCATAATTAATTTTGCCACGTTGGATATGCAACAAAAAATTCATGAATCAATCCAAATCAAACCTAAATCGAACCAAATCAGCAACTAACCCAAAATCACTTCTCCCCTTCCTGATCGCACCATAGTCCCCTCTCCTATCCCCTTCGTTTTTCGTTCACCGGAGCTCAAAGCTCTGCCGATCTGATCACCTCACACCACCGGCAGCACCTCTAGCCACCGCTTTCTACCTTCATTCTTGTTCAAGGAGAGCTCATGAGAGAGACAAAGGGACTTGTCGATCGAGACAACCCTCTTTCTCCTTTCTTTTGGCATGTCTAGTGACCTGAGCTCAAGTCGCCCCGACCAAAGCTTCTTATCGTCATTCCTCCACCGATCACTCCATCTCCGGTCCCTCTCTTTCTATTCCGGTGAGCGCAGTAAAGAGCAAATCACAGTCTCACAGTCTCTCTCTTTCTCTTTCAGCGCTACTTTTCTGCTTCTTTGGCAAGGCCAGCCACAAGCCGGCGAGACCAGTCAAGGGTCCGCCAATTACACCTTCCCACCGTCCCTAATAACTTCACTGGGGACCGCTCTCATCAACTCCGGCTACCACAGTGAGATGAGATTGGTTTAGTTTGGGAATAACCCAAATTCAGCATGAATTTGCAGGAAGAAAATAGGATGAGAGAGAAAAAATAAGTTTAATAATATTCTAATTAAGTTAGTAATAAAAAAATTATTTTTTTCATTATTTAAAATGCAATCTAGGAATATTTTTACAAGTTCACACGTGGGAAAAAAAATTAAATTTTCACGGGTTGCTGACTCGATTAATAAGGATGTGATGTAAACAATTTTACAATTTTAGAATGCCACAAAGTCACTTTGAAAGTAGAGGAGACTACAAGACTTTTTTTGCGTAAGTTTAGGAGATAAACCATGTATGCGGCCATGTTTAGGTCTAAGCATGACCACGCAGTTTTGGTTATAAAAAAGGTGAAATCGGAACCGAACCGCTTTTAAACGGTTTTTGAACCATCAGTTTCGATTTTTTTTTATTTTGAACCGAAATTAAATAATGTATTTTAAATTTTTTAAAATGTTTTTTTAAGATTTATAGAATAAATAATAATAATAATAAATATTACTCTTGAAAAAAACTAAATCAATTTAATAAAAATTCTTAAAAATTACTGAAAAAAACAATAACAAAACAAAAAACAAGTTGGAGTTTTTAAAACATATTTTCTACGGTTTCAAATTGAAATCGCCGAATTTAAACCAAAACTGCCGATTTCGATTTTAAAAAATGAAAAATCGGAACTAAATTTTAAATTTACAGTTTTAATTACGATTTTAAATCCGAGACAATTAATCATGATTTAATGTCGATTTTAACCGATTCAGTTTCAATTCGATTTTGATTTAAAACCAAACTGCAGTAATCCCTATTTAGGTCCATACAAAATTGAAAACAAAAGAATTATTTAAAATGAAGTATAACTCATTTTTTATTCCTTTTAAAAATAGAGCACGTGTTAGTTTGATTATAACTGATCCTCGGCACTAATTATTATTTCCCTAAAATTTATGTTAGGATTTTATCTGCAATTGCTCTATCCATTTGCTTCTCTCGCAACCAATATCCAATGGTTGGAGTGATACCAAATCCTTCCCACCATTTCTATCTTCTTCAAACCTCAAAAACCCACAAAGAAACCCAACAACTCCACGCCCTATCCCTCAAAACCAACACTTTCGCTCACCCATCAATCTCCTCTCGCATCCTCTCTCTTTATGCTGACCCGAAAGTCAACAATCTTGAATATGCTATTTCTATTTTCTCTAAAATCCAACAACCCACTTTGGTTCTCTTTAATATAATTATTAAGTGCTACATTGAAAACCAATTATCTCATGATGCCATTTCTCTTTTTTCTGAATTGATTCATGATTTTAAACCTGATTGTTTTACTCTGCCTTGTGTGATTAAGGGTTGTGCAAGGTTACATGCAATTAAAGAAGGGAAACAGATTCATGGGTTGGTTTTGAAACTTGGGTTTGGTTTTGATAAGTTTGTACTGAGTAGTTTGGTTAATATGTATGCAAAATGTGAAGAGATTGATAGTGCAGAGAAAGTTTTTGTTTCAATGGATTATAAAGATTTAGTGTCATGGAATTCTTTGCTTGATGGTTATGTTAAATGTGGTCAAGTTGAGTTAGCAATGAAGTTGTTTGAAGAAATGCCTGAAAGGGATTTGTTTTCTTGGACTGTCTTGATTGATGGGTTTTCCAAGAGTGGAAAAGTTGATGTTGCTAGGGAGTTATTTGATATGATGCCTGATAGGAATTTGGTTTCTTGGAATGCCATGATCAATGGGTACATGAAATCAGGGTGCTTTGTGTTGGCCTCTGAATTGTTTAATAGGATGCCTAAGAAAAATTTGATCTCGTGGAATTCAATGATTGCTGGTTATGATTTGAACGGGAGGTATAGGGAAGCTTTGCAGTTGTTTGTACATATGTTGGAAGGGGATTCTATGCCTAGTCATGCTACATTAGTGAGTGTTTTTTCTGCAGTTTCTGGAGTGGCTAGTCTTAGTAAAGGAAAATGGATACATTCATTCATGGTTAAAAATGGTTTTGAATTAGATGGTGTTCTTGCTACATCATTGATAGATATGTATTCCAAGTGTGGGAGCATTGAGAGTGCTCTAACTGTTTTTCAGTTGATACGAAGGAAGAAGTTAGGGCATTGGACTGCTATACTAGTTGGCTTAGGAATGCATGGCATGGCTGAAGATGCTCAAGAATTATTTAATGAAATGCGCAGGATTGGAATGAAGCCTCATGCTATAATATTTATCGGTTTGTTGAATGCTTGTAGTCATGCAGGATTGGTTGATGATGGTCGTCAATATTTTAAGATGATGACTAATGAATATGGAATTGAACCTTCAATTGAACACTACGGTTGTTTGGTGGATATTTTATGTCGAGCTGGACATCTTGAAGAGGCAAAGAACATCATTGAGCATATGCCTAGGGCACCAAACAAGGTAATTTGGATGAGTTTGCTTAGTGGAGCTAGGATCCATGGAAACATCGATATTGGTGAGTATGCAGCTAGTCGTTTGATTGAGGTAGCTCCGGAGACTATTGGATGCTATGTTGTTCTCTCTAATATGTATGCTGCAATTGGTCTTTGGGACAAGGTTTCACAAGTAAGAGGAATTATGAAAAGGAGAGGGATTAGGAAGGACCCGGGATGTAGTTTAATAGAACATGGAGGCAAGCTTCATGAGTTTATTGCTAGTGATAGATCACATCCACAAACAAAAGAGATATATTTCAAGCTGAGAGAGATGGGGGAGAAACTCAAACTTGAGGGACATGTGCCTGACACAAGCCAGGTTCTTCTATGCATTGAAGAAGTGGAAGAGAAGAAAGCAGAACTGGAAACTCATAGTGAAAGGTTAGCTATCGCGTTTGGACTGATTAATATGGGTTCTGGAAGTCCTATTCGCATCATCAAGAACCTCCGAGTTTGTAATGACTGTCATACTGTGACTAAACTTTTGTCTAAAATCTACAGCCGCGAAATTATTGTGAGAGATAATAGCCGTTTCCATCATTTTAAACATGGAACCTGTTCCTGCAAGGATTTTTGGTGATTGTTTTGGCTTAACGGAATGGAGCCGTATTTTGTTTTTCTCAGATTGGAAGCATCAGGCAGTCCCTAGTTATTGATATAGGAAAATTATTGCTACTGCTTGTGTAACTTGTTCAGAATTTTAGCAGCCACAGAATTTACAGGTAAGTGTTGTGTATATATTTGGGTCCATCTTCCTAATTTTGTTTAAATTTAGTTACTCGAACCATTTTCCTTCTAATTGTATTTGCAGAGGGAGAGATGAGAATATGCTAGGGAGTAATGGAGCTGTTGTTGCAACTGTATGAAAGACTGAAAACATTTGATATTACTGGTGTGGCTAAATTATTAAATTTTATGGCACATTCCAACAATATAGATGGGTTCACGCACAAAGGAGTCTGATGTATTAATGATACAATACTTCCAGAATCCAGACAATCAGTTTCCACTACTATAACACGAGTAATGTTGGAGTCGACAACAAGAGCATTTCAACCGAAGGACAGGACTGAGTAATGTTACAACCTAATGGCATGTAATGATTCTCTTCATTTTCCAGGAACAAAGTTAGTGGCGTAGGCCCATGCATTGTTGGCCACTGGATCCGCAAGGTGATCAGAGAGGTTCTCTATGGGTCCCTTTCCAGTGACAATAGCCTGAACGAAGAATCCAAACATGGAAAACATTGCCAAACGTCCATTCTTGATTTCTTTCACCTTCAACTCTGCAAATGCATCAGGATCATCGGCCAATCCCAGAGGGTCAAAGGCACCGCCAGGGTAAATGGGGTCAAGACCTTCACCAAGCGGTCCTCCACCAACTCTGTACCCTTCGACGAATCCCATGAGCACAACCTGGACCGCCCAGATTGCAAGGATGCTCTGAGCATGGATGAGGTTGGGGTTGCCAAGGTAATCAAGACCACCCTCAGAGAAGATTTGGGCTCCGGCCTTGAACCAAACTGCCTCTCCAAACTTGACACCATTCTTTGAAAGTATTTCAGGGAAGACACAACCAAGTGCTCCAAGCATGGCCCATCTGCAGTGAATCACCTCAAGCTCACGGTTCTTGGCAAATGTCTCAGGGTCTGCAGATAAACCAGCAGTATCCCACCCATAATCACCTGGGAATTCACCGGTCAGATATGATGGAGTTTGCTCAGAGAATGGACCCAAGTACTTTGGGCGGTCTGGGCCATACCTGTTTTATCAATTAAAATTATGAGGTCAGATTTCTCAATTCATACTTTATTAAAGATGTGCACCATTTAATGCGAACATATTCTCAAAGTTCCAACATTTATGTAGTTTAAAGTATAGAACACGCTGTTAAAAGTTCCAGTGAAGGTTTTTTTTTTTTGTTTTTTTCCTAGCTAAGAAAAGTCTAGGGTGTATTATCATTAGGTTACGCTTGATATATATATATAAAAAAATCCGTTGTTATATTTTGATGAACCTTTTCTTTCTGAAATCCTTAAAATGGGATATTTAGAATCCCACATCTGATCACAAACTTCTTATTTTCTTTTTCTTTATTCCAAATCTGTAATTCCAAGGATTTGAATTGCATGCAAACAATAGAAGCCTAATTCCGTGTCTTTCATATTACCAAATTTTCTACGTTGTCGAATTAGATAAAATGTAGAAATTTAGAGATCCCTCATCACAAGAGTTAACCAACCATGATTTTCTGATATATTTTCTGATATTTTATCTTCACTAGCTAGCTATGATGCACGGACATGTAAACGCGAAAACCAGATACGGAGAAATGTCATTTTCAAAAATATAGGAAACGGAAACATGGAGGAACGCCTAAATAAAAAAAAATATAGAGGTTTATTTATTTATAAAATTTAAAAATATAGGAATAAATATAAAAATGATTTAGAAAGAGTACATTTTAAAGGACAATCAATTCATAAGTTCCGTACTCAATGAAAGAAAAAAGAAAACAAAATATTCAAATGTCAAAATGGAAAAAGATATGAAATTCTGTTAAATTTGAAGTTTTAATATTGAAATTAAAAGTAGGATTATTTGTCCTTTTCCAAATAAGATTTGCAAATCATCAAAATTTGATTTGGATTTAAAATCTGATTTTTTTAATGCAAGAAACGTTTCCGGAGAGAGAAAACGAGTGTCCGATTTTCAATATTTACAGAAACGGACTTGACACTTTCCGAAACAGGGAAACGTCAGTCTTCACTATTTCTTTGCCAGAACACAGAAGCTAATAATCTGTTGCTTCATCCACAAATCCATAAAATTTGGTTTTTGGATAATGTAATAATAGCCTATATTTAGGATTTAACGCATTAATCAAACCACTTCCAAACTAAAAAAAAAGCGATCTAATGCATGAAGCATCCCACACCACATGTGCGGGCTTTGGGGAGGGTTGATGCACGCACTCTCCCCTACTTCTAACATAACTGTTAAAAATCTTAAATGGAAAATATTAGAATGGATCAGAACCATATTTCCGTTACAACTATAGTCACATCAAGATTAGGCTGCTCCTTCTAATAATTAGTTTATTACTTGAAAAGTATTATTAGTCTAATGATAAACCAAAAATTACTTGCTAGAATACTGAATGCGAATGACAGATACAAGAATAATTACCATATGCTTTGGGGAGCACTCTTGACAGTTCTGCGCATGGTGATGCGACCACCTCCAAAGGAACCGACCTTGCGGACAAGCTCATTTGATTGCTTCAAAGCCGTCTGCCCAGCAAATGCAGATTGTTGGATTGCAGAGGTTGCCATGGCTATTACTTTCTTAAGCACTTCAGACTATGCCTTATGTGTTAGTTTTTGCCTGTGGAGGTGTTAAAGGAAGGAGAGAAGGATTATATTGAAAATTGAGAAGATGTTATGGATTAGGGAATCAGCACGTCAGCTGTATCTTATTGGTTATTGGATTGGATGTGGATTTCCATGTTGATTTTTTGAAGGAGATAAGAGGTTATGGCTATGCCATGTAGGATTCCAAGATCTTTCTTGCTCAGATTCTTTCACAGGACAATATGAACCACATACTGAGGGGGACAGGTTTTGCTATTTGTGGCTTGATTTTGTCATTTAACAAGAAAAATCTGCAATAAATGGGTTAATTAAGGCTAATTGAGGCTGTTAATTTGATTGTCTTTGGCCTGTGGAAGGTTTTAATAAAGTGAAAAGGCTCTATTTGATTCACCGAAAAATAATTTTTTATAAATAATTTATACTTTCTGTGGTAAATGTTCAACATGTACAGAAAGAATTGGCTAAAGAAGAGCTTATTTACGAGATATATAGACATTATTACAACTACAAGTAACACCTAATGAAAGGAGGGCTACAAATCATAGAGAGGCAAATACCAAACAAAAACATTTGATATTCACAAATAACGATTGATAGGATTAAAAAAGTAATTTTGATTATTGAAAGATCATAGAAAGTGGAATGCCAAACAAAGATGTGAACCATATGCTGTTGAAGACCAATTTGAGAATAAAACTGAAACTAATTCTACACCATATCCAAAGGCCCATGAAAGTGCAGAGATAATGAAACTCAAACCCCAATGCAACAAATTCAATCTCCCACAACCAGCTAAATTTGTTGCAAAATCAAGAATCAGCACCTGCATAGCCATTACGGCCCCCAAAGCCAGCAGAAACCAGTAGTGGTGAATAACTGAAATTGCTACTTCTTTACTTACTATGCTCATGACATTTAACTGATTAAATACCTGGCATAGCAAGAAGCTATTAAAGACCAATAATTTCCACATATCTTCATCTATGCTTTGTATAGCTTTACCAAGTAAGTGCATTACCAGCAAGAGAGAAGCCTGTGACATGGCTTGAGCTGCTATGTTGATCCTAACGGCTTTGGTTACCAGTGGCTCAGCCCTTTTAGCAGGTGGATTGGAAATGAGTTCTTTACTTGTCAACTCCATTACCATCATTAAACTGCCTAAAAGGCACATAACAAAGTTCACCCAAATTAATTGAATTGCTGTTAGTGGAGAGTCCCAAAAACATATTGCAGCAACAAGGTTTATCAGTAACCCTGAAATGCAAGCAGTCAGCTGTAGTTGAGTGAATTTCTGAATATTGTTGTATGCACACCTACCAAATTTCAGAAAATCAGGTAATGAACTTTTATCTGAAATAATAATGTGTGAGCTCTCTCGGGCAATTTCTGTGCTAAGGGTTACCTCTGTGATTCCCATGTCAGCTTTTTTTAAAGCTGAAGTATCACTTGTTAACCCTCCAAAGAATGCAACTACATGACCATTTTCTTGCAAACTTTGAACAACATGAAGCATGTCCTCACCTAAACAACTTCCCATAATATTTGCCTGTTCTATTTTCCTTCGTCTCTCAGTGTTATTCAAATCTCGAATTTGTACACCTTCAAGCTCAACATTATTTGAATCAAGGCAAAAGATTCCAAGTTTATGGGCTGCTTCTCTTGCTATTGAGAGCTCATCTTGTGATATCAATTTGATGCTCACTCCAGCATTTCGAAAATCTTCAAGCATTTTGAAACACGAGTATTTCAGACCAATCACTGCCAGCAAGCATGAACCTTGTGCATTAGGTTCTGGATCTGGACTCTCCGTTTGCTTACAAGCAAATCCAATGGCCAAAAGACCTCTGTGCTTCATATTTTCAATCACTTGCTCTAAATTTGTTTTATGATCTTCTATGTCATGAATTTCCCCCCTCCTATCATAGTAATGTGTACACAAGTTCAAGATTGTCAATGCATCTCCATGCAAGTGTAAATGCACAAATTGCTCAATCTCTTCATTTTTCTTCATCGCAGCCCAACGGTAAGTGTTTATGTTGGATGTTACACTCCCGTGATTGAGAACAGAGAACTGTTGGCTTAACCATTCCGTATCAATAACCCACTTGGACCTTGCCCAATCTGCAAGCGAACTGATGATGGGGGTAACAGACATGTCAGGAACAAGAGCAGGCATACCAATACTTTGGTGTAGAGCTTCCAGAACAACTTGAGGAATCTCAGAATCAAGATCATTATTGTACATATCTTCTCTGCCAATAAAGAATTCGTTAACCTCCATTTGGTTACAAATTAAGCCCCCAGTTGCATCGATGCAGATGACAGTAACAAGGCCCATGGCACCACAAGCTGATAAATTCTGAGGATTTACCCCATATGTTTTGACCTTCTCATTCCAGTACGAGAGGGAAACTGTAATTGCAAAAGGCATTCCATGTTGCATTCCTATCACTATTGCCGTAAGAAAGCCTGTCAAGACGCAAACCCTTCCTCTAGGCCTCCAGAACATACTCTCAAGTATCTTCATTAGCACATCAATTGAGACATTTCCCTTCAATTCTGGCAACACATGATCATTTTTGTGCTGTCTCTTGCATAGCAACCCGACAAACACAATAACAGCGATTAGCACAGACACAAGAAGACCAACATTGTCTATAAAATGGTCGAGTCTCTCTATTTTTTCTTGTAAAAGCGTCCTCTTTGTAGGATCGCCATATACTTTACTAGTATCCACCGCTTTCACAAGCATTTGGCCATGCCCTTGTATTACTTTTGATCCAGAGCAGATAAATGGGTTTGTGTCGTGATCAATTCTTGAATTCACTACTTGATCCAAAACCAAATCGTTGCCATTGACAAACAAACCATCAGCAGGAACCTTATCCCCTATTTTCAAATGCAGTAAATCACCTTGAGCAATATCTGATACCCGTATCCGCTGGAGTTCTCCATTTCTTGTGACTTCAACTTCCGATTTGTTCTTCTTCTTCACCTCCTTCTCACGAAGAAAGTTCGAAACCGAACGGGAAGTGACAAGGAATAAAGTGGCAATAATTATGGCAACCCCATCATGCCATCCATGATGAGCTCCTTCTTCAATCATCTCAACAGCAAATGACAATATAGCACAGATGAAAAGAAGGAAAATAGCACAGATGTTTTGGCCGTCCAAGAAGTAATGAAGAAATCCTTTTGCAGGAACTGCATTAGAACCAAGAATTGAATCTTGGATCCCAGTAAGCATATCAGAGTCAAGAACTGAGGCAGAACGTATATCTACTTCCTCATTGTCAGAACGTATATCCATGGCATGCCAAGATTGACTGGAGGAAGTTCTGGGAAGTTGATCAGAGGAAACAGATGGTGATCGCAGCGATAATGAGACATTGTGATCACGAGGGGTTTTCTTCAGAGAGATGAAAAAGCCAACAACTAAACACCTGCGCCAGAACCGGGCATATTTTCCAGGGGCGTTGGTGTTGGTGTTGGTGTTGGTGACGATTAAGCTAGCAGAAAGAGAAACTTCACAGTCAACATCACCATCATAGCATGTAGAGTTTGTCTGAGACATCGTTTTTGGTAGAGAAATAGCTCTTGACAGAAATCCAGAAACTGACTAAAAAGTCGAATCAATATCGACAAGGACTCAAAGAATAAAGGAAAAGAAGAACAATTCTTAAAAACTCTTTGAAGGGTATGTTCTCTAACTGTAATTTGACGAATGAAAGGATAGGGTATGAACTATTTATAGAGAAATAATTACGTCGGTTACTGAAGTTTTACAAAATTAATTAACTCACCCTTATATTTTTTACCATCTTGTTAAATAGCTTTTGTCCAAAATCATTGAACTTTTCTATTAAATGATACTAAAAAGAGCGCGAAATGCTTTAAAATCTTGAAAAATTAATTTTTTATTATTTTCTTTTTATATGATATTTGTTCTCTTGGGCTTTTAATTTTTTCATAGATCATCAACAATCAAATAATTGGTGTATTTAATCTAACGAGAACGAATCAAATCTTGGATACTAAATATCAAATAGTCAAAAATGTAAAAAAGAGTTAATTAATTTTGTAAAACTTCATAATTAAAATAATGATTTTCCATTTGCAGAGGAATTCCACAAAAATTCCTTTCTTCCTTATTTGAAGAAATAGATAACTAATTTAGTTTCTTTTTAGGCTCGTTGACAGAGGAAACCACTCAGAGGCTTCGTACCATACGTAAGTTCATTTGGTGCCTCTGTGGGAACTGGTAATTCCACGATGAGAAAGAAAAGTAAATGGACACATAAACTCTCTGCGCATGAATATCAATACTCTCACTCTTTGGAAAAGTCTATGTTGGCAACCTATTCGTTGCCGTTGGATTGTACGCATTACACGCAAATTCAACTCGCGCGGGTAGTACTATATTTTCATTCCTTCACTATCTATTTTATTAAATTTTTAAAAAAAAAACTATTTTATTAATATAAAAATTACCTTTTTAAAATAAAAATATATTTGATTACTAATAAAAGTTATTTCATGAATACATGTAAAAATATCATGAATAAATTTATAGGAAAAAAAGTTATCTTAAAACCATAAAACTTATTATGCTTGGTTTATTATATTTTTGCTTCGCATTGACTATAAAAAATTTTTTAATGTTACAAAATCTTTTTATAAAAAAATGTAAAATTCAAATTTAGTATACTTTATTTCATCAGGTTTTACTCTAAAAATTATTGAATATGTAAAAAATTTACAGTTCTAAATTTCTCTAATTCTACAAAACATGATATAATTTACAACTTATACATTATAATTCAGAAATTTCTCATAAAATTTTACTTTTATCATAACAAAATTCATGTAAAAAAATTTAACATAGTCAATGTAAAACAATACTGATTTGAGATCACTAAAATAATTTCTTTTCTTTATTATAATTAGTATTATATGGTTGCAATGTAATAAAAGAAAAGTTAAAAGGCAATTTATAGAATAAACTAGCTGAAGTCTTGCGCAATGCGCAAATCAATTTATAATTCATATTATATTTCAAATGTATTTAATAATTAGTTAGGTAGATAATACTTGTTTAAAGAATCGGGCATATTTAAATTATATTTCTTGAGCTCAAGCCAATCTCAAACAACACCATGTATTAGTCGAGCCAAGCCAAAATAATAATATGGTTGACTCGGCTCGGCTTATTTTCACTCCTAGATATAAAACAATAATATTATATTTATTTACTTACTTGAAAAAGAAAACTAAACAAAGTGAAAATGACAAACAAGCATTATTTATTCATCCCTTACTTAACATGTTTGTCACAAAGTCCAAAGATTTATGCATTTAGAAAGCAAAACCCCAAATCCAACTCCAAACGCATAAGATCCATTACTAGGGATGAAAGTGGACGGGTACCCGCAAAATTTTCATTGCCCACACTCAAATCCGCTTAAAAAACGTGATATAATTTTTAACATCTTATAAATTATAATTCAAAAATTTCTCATAAATTTTTACTTTTATCATTATGGGTCCATTATATGGCACAACCCGAGGTAGTGAATTGGGCTTTTTAAAAATTTAACTTTTAAAACCACAAATCAGAATTCTAAATGAGTGAAAATAGTTAGTTATTGGTTAAAACTTCCTCATAAAGCTTATAAAAAGATTAGAGTATTGAATGTAACTCAGATTCAGATTTCTTTAAAATATAATAAAATAAATTAGAACTGGAGAAATCATAACAGAAGTCTAAAATTCTATTAATCCCACAAAGATGAAACTTTACACATTCGGAATTAGAATAACATAAATAACTTTGTATTTCTGAAAACATAAATAGATGTGTAAGTTGAGCAAGTGCATTCAATCAAGATCTCAAAAATTAAAAGAAGATAAACACAAGGATTCATAGTGGTTCGGCGCTAGCCCGCTCACATCCACTCCTCAAGATTCATCTTGAGATTTCCACTATGTTAATTTTTTTAAAGAGTAAGAGACAAACTAACATTACAAAGAAAATATATCAAATACCTAAACTTAACTTTTAACCCACTAGATTTACAAAGGTTCTAGTAGACCTCTACCATTTTGCTTTACAAAGAACAGAAAACTCAAACTCAAGACATTAGAATCTCACTAATGGAGAAAATTACTTACAGTATAGCTTTATCACAAAAGCTAAACTCAAATATTTTTTTCATTAAAGATCTCTAGTCTACAATAGATTATAACAAATCTATAGATAGAGAAAAATTCAATTATGAGCACAAGATGAATAGAAGACATTTAAAACAAAAACTAAACTCAGAACTATTCTTCTAAAAAGTTGTTGTGAATTTTTTTTTTTCTTAAAAAAGATTTATGGAAGAATAGAGAAGAAAAGAAACAAGGAGACTGAAGAGAAGAGTTTTAAATATTTTTGAAAATTTAAAAATTTGATCTATTACTCTTAGAATTCATTTAGATTTTTATACTTAATGAAAAATATTCTCGTTAGAAACAAGATTACGAATAGGTTTTGAAGGAATATATGCTTCTGACACGCAAGGTTAAAAAGAAATGCTTTGGATGGTGTTAGAAAAATTGTCGGCAATCCTTTTGCACAAAAACCCTTTAGACTGGGTAGGTAACTGGTGGTTTTAGAAAACCAATTTCCTTTTTATCAGAATTTGTGAGTTCTGTATGCATAAAATGTTTTTGATTTAATATAACCTCTTAAACTTTTGCCAAAAACCTTTTTGCTTTTAGATTTTTGTAAAACACAATAATCAAAAGTTTTTTTCCTCTAAAATTTTCAATTAAAAGATTTCAAAATAATTTTTTTTTTAAAAAAAAAAAAAGAGAGATAAAAAATAATTTGTGCTTATAACAATATAATCTCTCTATCCCACATTAATCCTAAAACTCATATAAAATAATCAATACAAATTCTTCAATTTGACTTTATAGTCTTCAATGATAATCCTTGAGTTATAGGAATATGAATTCTTCATTTCCTTATCACCAAATATCCTGCCTCAAGCACTTTAGCACATACAAACTATTAAATTTATTTGATTTGTTAATCATCAAAATCTTTAGGATAATTGAACTTAGCTAACAATCATAACAAAATTCATGTAAAAAAATTTAAAATAGTCAATGTAAAACAATAATGGTTTGAGATCTCTAAAATAATTTCTGTTCTTTATTATAATTAGTATTATACGGTTGCAATATAATAAAAGAAAAGTTAAGTAGCTTTTTATTTATAGAATAAATAATAATGAAAGCAAATTGGTTAAATTATAAATTTATTATTTAAAAATTTCATATTTATACACCTACAAAGTTCAATGACATAAATTCATATTGGGAGCCACTTATATATATATATATATATATATATATATATATATATGTCCAAATGGGAAATATTGGGTTCCTAAAATGTCATTGTGGATTGACAAAAATATCATTGAAGATTTTAATTTTATTGGTTGAAAAATAAATGTAATTTATTTTGATTGGTTATATTAATTTTCTATTTAAATTTAATCAATATTAAAAAATTTAATTTAATTCTAAATTGGAATTACTTTTAATAATTTTTTTATTTATTAGCATAAGTTTTTATGAACCGAATATACATATTTATTTATAAGTTTTTAGTTAAGTTTAATCTAATTTAAAATATGAATTTTGATTGTTTTGTTAATTTCCTGTATGAATCTAAATTCTACTAGAAAATTTAATTTAATTCTAAGTAAGAATTTATCTTTTGTCCTATCCTAATTAGGAAAGTGTCATATCACACCACTATATTATTATTATTATTATTATTATTATTATTATTATTATTATCAAGAATTCGTTACTTGGAATGATTGAGCTCTCAATTATGTCTTCTTCCTTCGATAAGTATAATCTCATTACATTAATTATTTTTATTTTTTTATTGTTAGAATAATTTGATTATGTGATTATGTGAAATATATATACGCATATAAGTTTTATTAATTGTTGTAACGCCCTTTCTTGTCTATTATATATATTGATTTATTACAATTTATCATAGAGTTCAATTAATAAAAATTGTTTGTTTTGTCATTCTCCCTCTTAGTTTTAGAGATCTTAATTATTTTGCTTAATCTCGTAATTAAATTTTTATGTATTTTTTTGAGAAGAAATTAAATTTTTATTTATTAATTCTTATTTAGAAATTCATTATATAATTAAACGTTATATTTTAATGCATTTATTTTATATATTAGAGTATATGTTGGATTCGTGATATATGTACTCAAAAGATTTAACTATGATAATAAAAGAAAATTTTGTAATCCATTTAATTAATAAAAACAACACACCTTCATAATTTTGAAATATATTATTTATATTAAACTCTTAAAAAAGAATAAATAAATCATGATTATACCAAAAAAAAAAAAAAAACTTAAATAGAAGATTTGAACGAGAGAAAGGTTACTTTTTAAATAATCAATGCAACGAGTGAGTGCAACAAGTATCAACAAGCATCAATAATCAATAATGTGCAACGCACGTTAAAAAAATATTAATATAAATTAAAAAAAAAAATCAATTTCACAAAGTTTAAAGTAGATAAAATTTAAGAATTGAAAAACATGATTAGTTTATTAAATGATTATAAGAAAAAAGAATTACTTACAATGGAATAAATTTTAATTTCTTTTTAAAAAAGTGATTGATATTATTAATAAATTAAATCAATCTAGTCAACTATAGATATGAAAATTATTAGAGAACTTCGCATTTATTTGTTTATCAATATTATATTAATTTGCTTACTTGAAAAAGAAAATTGAACAAAGTAAAAATGACAAAAATAACCATTATTTATTCATTCATTACTTACAAAACAAAACTCTCAAAGTCCAACTCCAAAGAGCATAAGAACTACCAGTTCACCGCCCCTTCATTTTTGGAACGCGAAGCGAGAAATTTCTTTGCAAATTCACTGTAAAGACATAAGAAAGAGGGTTAATGGAAATATAGTAAAAATAGAAAGGTTTAAATGGAATAACACTGTTGCCATAGAGTGTACATTTTTTTCAAAGAAAAGAAAAGGTTAGTAAGATAAAGTTTGGCTAAAGTTGACATATATTGCTATCATTTCTTGAAGAGACTACATTTATTATCATAACCATAAATCTTATAAAGAAATTTGTCGTGTCTCTAACTCAAATAAATAAATATATAACTGAAACAGACGCATAACTGAAATTTGCACTTACAAGCGTAGGGATTTTTTTTTTTTTTTTTTTAGGGTACACAAGAAAGAGTGACTTTGAAAGGAGGTAGCAAGCCGTAAGAGGGATTGTATAGTTCCTTTACAATTAATAAATTTGGTAAGAGTTTGAAAAATTAATGTGAACACAGTTGTAGCCTCACGTTTCTGGAAGTTTTTCTTTTTAATGTTGACATGCATTCATTTTTCTCCTCTAGAGATTGAGAATAAAAATAATAATTAAAGAGGAAGTCTTGGGTTTAGTTGAATTGGTTGACTAATTGGCACTTTACATTCTACTTAATTTGCAACTCTCTTATATTTTTATTTTATTTTATTATTTTAGCTTACTTTGGAAGTTTAGTTGCAATTTTATCCTAAATCAAAATTAGAATAAAAGAAATATTATTTTATTATGATTAAAACCTCAATATATCAAACTAGCTCTTAAATTTAATCGAGTTGTACTTTTAGTTTTTAGATTTTCATTAGATTCTATTCAAACTCTTGCATATTTTTATTTAGTTGAACAATTATTTAATACTTTAATACCTTTTTCGATATAAGACATCAACAAATATCTCTGTATTTTACTTCTATTACACTATTAGGTACTTTTGTCCAATTTTTCGATCTTTTCCGTTAAGTCAATAAGAAAACACAAAGTCAAATGAGATGTATTAAAATGTTATATCAGAAAAATTATAGTGCAATCTCTATAGTTTAAAAAATATAACTAGTTCGTCCATATATTTTTAAATACAAAAGGGTATTTTGGTTATTTCATAAGGTACTTAACGTAAAAGATGCAAAAATTAGACAGAATGACTTTATATTTTGACAGAAGTAAATTATAGTGATATTTTAGTCTAATTCCTAAAAGATGTGGACTAGTTGTATTTCACAAATCATAAGAATCCTAATATAATTTTTCCTTATGAATAGTATATTGACAAAATTATATAAGAAGCCATAATAATATCTATACAGCTTGGTAATCCTATTTCTTCAAGATATTTGTTGCCACAAAATATATTTTGGTTAGAAATCCATTTATGTGTTTTTTACTTTAGTTAACACAATGTTGTTATAAATATTTTTAACAATACAATGTTATTGTCAATCTATAATAATTTTAAAATGTTTTAAAAAATAACAATACCAAGTAAATTGATTACTAATGAAATTAATTTCATCATTAATTTATAGTTTAAATAATATTAAAAAATTATATTCATAATAATTGAAAAATAAATACATGAAATGCTATAGATAATAAAGAACTTTTTTTTACATATATATTAAGTGATATATACATCTATATATATAGTAAAGGTTAAAATTAGTATTATATCTATTAGCTTTAAATAACTTATTCATTATAATTTCACGACTCATTATTCTCGTAAAAATTAATATTTTATCTATTTAGCATCTCAATTAAAGTCTTTTAATATTATTGTACACAAAAGAAAAAAAAAGTATTGTAATTTGAATCTATTAGATATATAATATTTCTCAAATGAGAATAAACAATTTTCATAAATGAAATCAAAATTTACTTTTTATTAATTTTTTTGTCAATCTAGGTAAAAAAATTAAATTTATATAGATATTATTGTTTTGTGTTTAAATAGGATGTCAAATATTATTATTTTAATGATTGAACTAATACAAATAAAAAATATTGTTTAAAAATGGTATCAGTAAAGCTTTACATAAGTTTGAAATATTAATATGTAATTTGATTGAAAAATTATTATCAACATTTAATAATTAGTATTTTATGGATAACTGTATATTATAAATGCATATATACTTAATGTTAATAATAATATGCATGTACTTGAATTATCAAAAATTTCAAATTTCAATGATTTTATATTATAAGAGAAGATATAATTGGGTTTTAAAAAAAATGAAAAAGCATGAAAACAAATCAAATTAAAAAAAAAAAAAAAAGCTAACTATTAATAATTTTTTATATTTAAATCAATGGTACATGCATCAATTATGTATATTATAAAATTTACTATTTAACATATTTATAATTATGCATTTAAAAATGCAATGGAAAACTCATATTAAGCTTTACTTAAATAAATTAAAAAAATTAATTTAATAAATTTTAAATGGATAATAAAATTTAAGTTATGACAATAATGTAACTAAAGAATAATAAAAGAGTTAAGTGGGAAAATAATATTGGACATAAATTTAATTAAAGAGCAATATAGGGGTTAAGTGAGAAAAATATTATTATGGTAAGAATGTAGTTAAAGAATAATAAAATAATTTAAAAGGGAAAACATCTTCGGATAGAAATGTAATTAATAAAAGTAAAATGGTTAAATTGTAAGATTACTATTATGACAATAGTAATGTTACACGCTGCTTAGATATATAAACGAGCATGTAACTCGACGCGATACGTCGATTAAATATCATAAATTGTATATTAATAAATATAATTTTAAAGTTGTGTCATAATATAATAAAATATGATATTTTATAATAAAAGTTCATATTTGATTCTTTAGATTTATTGACTTTGTACATAATAATTTAACTGTAGACAACAATATAAATACTATGTCATCATTATCACGTGCATGTAATTATATAAGAAATCATAATTGTATCCATACAGTTTGATAATGTCATCCAATAGGGTTTTGTCAAGTTGTCAACATATAAATACAAATATGTTTTTCAATCAAATAAGATTGAAGGTTCGTATAAGTTCGTTTTTGTCTTAGTTAACACAATTTCATTATAAATCTCTTAACAATATAATTTTATTGTCAATCCATAATAATTCTAAAATAATTTGAAAAATAATATTAACAACTAAAAATATTTATTAATCAAATTAATTTATTAATTTATTATTTAAATAAACATCAATGGAAAATTATATTCATAATTAGTTGAAAATAAATACATGAAATAGATAATGCGGAACATTATTTGTTTTTTTTATATGTATATATACTAAGTGGCATGTACATCCAACTTTTGTATCTATTTATCTTTAAGTAATTTACTCATTATAATTTTATAACTCATTATTTTGAATAAAAATTAATATTTAATATTTAATATCTTAATTAAAAAATTTTAATATGAATGTATTTTTAATATTCATTTTTTATCGTTGAAATTTTAATTTGAATCAATTCAGATACAACATGCCATAAAGATGTAAACTTTTATAGATATTATTTTTGGGTTTAAATAAGTTATCAAATATTATTATTTTATTGATTGAATTAACAAAAGAATAAAAATATTATTTTTTTTAGAATAATATTAGTAGAGCTTTATATAAGTTTATAATATTAATTTTTAATTTGCTTAAAAAAATTATTAGCAACATTTAATTGTTAATATTTGATGGACAATTATTTAAGTTTATAATATTAATAGAGTTCGGATACCGATTGTTTACACAAAATAAACTATTCAACTTATTTATAATTATACATTCAAAAAATTAATGAGAAACTCACATCAAATTTTACTTATATAAATTAAAATTTTTTAATTTGATAAATTTTAACTGAATAATTAAAATTTAGTTTATAAAATAATGATTAAAAAATAATAAAAGAATTAAGTGAGAAAATAATATCAAATAGGAATATAATTAAAACTTATAAAAAGGTTAAGTGAGAAAAGTACTATATTAGCAGGAATTTAATTAAAGAATAATAAAAAAGTTAAAAAGAAAATTTTACAGGATAAAAAATGTAATAAAATAAAAATAAAAGGCTAACGCGTTTTTTTTCTTAAACGGCAGTAATGTAATTCAAAGAACGCGTCGAGAAAGGTAGAGAAAAAGGCGCACACGCACACCAACGACGAGGACCCAAAATTATAATTTGTCATCTTGTTGTATCTATAGTTAATAATGCAAATAAATAGATTTTTTTTTATTAATAATCAAACACTTAATTGTTTTTCAATAATTAATAACCACACTATATTGATGTAGCATTTTATTCCCTTTTGAGTACTATATATATAATTCTACGTCTCCTAAATTTATCGTACAAATTTTTATTTTTTTATGTTAAATATATTTTTAAAGGGTGATAAAAATTAATATCTTGAGCAAAAGACATCTATGGTTAACAATTCCTCAAATTTTTTTTCTTTTCCCGATCAAGTAATTTCATGGTTTGAATAATTGTTTTAATTTGTAAAAGAAATATTTATATTTATTGTTATTAGTTTAGCTAAGAAGATGAGTTTATTATTTTTAATTTATGCTCCATTTGTTTCCGTAAAGTAACTTGCTGAAAAATATTTTCATGAAAAATATTTTTCAAATGAGTTATTTTCTATTGTTTGATTGTAATATTAAAAATTAGCTAAAAATATTAAAGTCTTTATCTCATAGGACCGTAAAAAATATTAATAATAATAGAAATGTTATAATTTAAAAATTTTATTATTAAATATGAAAAGAATGCAAAAAGAAACGTAAATTATGAATGCCGCCGGTGGTCGTAGTCGGTGGTAAATGGTAACTAGTGGTAGTGACTACGATGATTAATGAATCAAAAAAATATGGATTTACAAAGTTTATCAATATCCAGAAAATATTATACTCTCTCGAAATTCAACTTAATTCAAACCTATAACGAACACCACCTTTATAAAAATTCAACTTAATTTGATAAATCGTGTTATCTATAAAACTAATGTGAAAATAATAAAGTTAATTTAGTCCTCAAGGAAAACAAAAGGAGATGAGATAACACTAAATCCAGATCACCCCTGCCACGTTAGGTTAAACAATCAAAGGTCTGGTAACAGTATAGGTAAATGCAGTTGTAAAATCCGAAACCACCTGCCAATTAGTTTTAGAAGCATTTCACTCTTTTTGCAGGCTCCGTCGGCTATAAAACCAAAAGTTCGCTTCTTTCATATCCTGTGTTAAAATCTGCTGCTGTTAGTTCCATTTGCAACAAAGACATGCTATAAATTGTAGGAGAGCCTCAACATTCCACTTTGGACAATGAGAAATTATCACTTGTAGTGCAACACAATTATAACAGTGCATCGCTGCGTCAGTGATAAAATGACCCAGCCTATTACCGGAATATTTTCTAAACCGACATGCCTCCATCACATCCATGTGCATTCTTCAACTGCAATTAAAAACCTTGCTGCACGTAGAAATACGCTATGCTATGTGCTACAAATCACTAAGAGTTGTACAAGAATAAGAGAATGGTTGAAGAAAATTGATTAGCGTTTACTATCATTCCATTGGAGAAGGACCGTCTTCTGCTTTTGTATCATCCTGTAAACTACCTAACATTATGGCAGTCAGCATTAGCTTCCCAGCATCAGGGAAATCATTGTGCTGCATCAAAATTGTTTCTACAGAAAATTCCAAATCCTTAGATGGTGAAACCTCTGAGTTATCTTTCCTCAGTGGCAACACTTCATCAAAACCTTCTCCTACAGTTTCTGCTTGAGGACCATAACATCTACTCGATGCCTGGAAAAGCACTGTGTCTCTCAGTTGCTGCAGTGTTTCCTCGTCACTCCATCCTTCATCAATAGATGCTTGATAAAGTTTCCCCCAGTCGTCCTGATCAGCAGCATTCTTCCAACACTCCTCCAGAAGGTTTCGGTGGCTCCTACGAAATGAGGAGCTGGTCCATGCAAACACATCAAAAGCTCGCAATGCAAGCTCTGGGCTTTCTGCTTTCAGGCATTGTTCTATGAGCTCCTCAGGACGCAACAGACGCTGTTCATTATCCATCTCTGCTCCATTAGCCTGAAGTACTTTCATGATTTCTTCCTGCAAGTGGGCAGAAACTAAACATTGGAAGCTTTCATGCAGAATTATAATTATTTGTAGAGAATAGCTATGCTTCTTCCTGTATGTTGTAATTGGGCTGTATTTGACTTAACAGAAAAAGGCAAGTAGCTCAAGTTCACAATAAACTTTGTGGCTTCATCAGATTGAAGAATGAAGAAAATGGATTTAGAGAAAAACATATCAAACACTCAGTGCAGAGAGGAAGGACTGTCAAAATCCAGTATATTGCTAAATGCTAATGATAACCCGAGGTCGCTTGAGCACCAAATGAAAATCACCACGTTGAAAATGAGCATATATACTCACATTTTAATTAATTGTCAATATACATGAAATCATGTGGTTCTTGCTAGTAAATAAAAAATGTTTTATGAAGTCATGCAGGTGGGATATGGGAGAATGAAATTCCAGCATGATCCACACTACTATGATCAAAATGATTTGAGGCATAAACTGTTAATAGTGAATCCTTTACGTCCTAACAATGTCATATGGACTCCAAAGAAATACAAACATGAGAATAACTTCAGAAGTGAATAACATACAGCATGAAGGCAATGACTAGTAAAAGATCAAAGTTACACACTTGTCTGTTAGGACTATGTTTATCAAAATACAAGCAATACTTAGGAAGACAGTTCAACCAGAGGAACACAGCAATGTTCTTAGAAACAGAATATACCTGCAATTTCAAGATCTTCAAATCTGCATCAATGCGCTTAACCTTTGTCTCAGAATCAACATTGTTATCTGCTTATGTAGTTCAAGAAAAGAAATCAAACATAAAACAGAAGAATATAAAAGAACTAACTCTGCTCGATAATGGTTACCCATAGTTGGTCCCAAGCCAAGAAAAAATGGAACAGTAAACTAGGTGATAATCAGCATAAAACATTGTTACATCCATATGAGACTTGTCCAAATAGGATATTGTATACCATTTGGGGGCACTACTACAGAAGTTCAATAATAGCTTAGCTACAAGAGAAGAAAACACAAGATAAACCTCACCAAGTGAAAGAAAGAATAGGCATTGGCGATAGGATTGAGATAGAGGTTTAATCTAATTGAGTCCATTTCTCAATCATGGATCTCCCTCCACAGAATGTGGATATCCATTTATGGTATAGCACAAGGTTAAACAATTGAAAGGGTCACATGATCTTCAACATCTTCAGTCTCCGGCATCAGCATTGCAACTTGAAATTAGCAAGAAAACCGATACTACAAGGGGTTTGGTCAGATCCTCAAGAATGGCACTCAAAATCGTGCAACCTCCCCGAAAAAAAAAGGAAAAAGAAAAAACAACTTAGATTACTTGACTTGATGAGATACAAGGCATATTTACTTTTTTTTCATATAAAATTGACAAGGATATGCAAAATGACCACACCCTTCAATAGTGAATAAATCTACAAATAATCTGAAGAAATCGGATGCCTTTATGAAAAGGCAACTCACATAAGCTCGAGGTGATCATAGTTCAATTAACTGAACCATATGGCCTTCCTAAAAGCCAAACAGATCACTTCTTTTATATTTTGATAAAAGTTTGGGAGCATCTACTGATTAATATTCGCTCAGTTAATCTTATTGGCCAGTTCACAAATTTATAAATTGATTTTTTATTCTTAATTTATTAAAACTTTAGTAGGGGCTGTCCCCTAATTGAGTAGTAAATTTTAATATAATTCTAAATATATATTATTTATAATTTTGAACTCAGCCAAGTTTATATATATAAGTTTATTTAGTTTTCTGTGTTAACCAAGTTGAGCCAAGACATGCATAGGTATTCTAAGAATTCACTGAGTTGAACTCAAGCATGAAAACTAAAAACTAATTGAGCTCGAGTCAAGTTTCAAGCCTTGAGTTTTCTATTTGAGTCAAGCTTGAGCTCTACATAATATCCACTCAACCCAGCTTGATTACAACCTTAGGGCCCAATACTCCATACCAATTAAATCCAGCTGATATCTGGCACCGACTTGAAAATATTGAAAGGGACTGTCGTCTAAACTATCATTATGTTGAATAACAATAAGTACTTTTTTGCCAATTGTTATAAAATGGTCTCTTACATGCATGCATCGATTCAGTTGGTTAACGACCATCTATTAAATTATGGGTTAGAAACGGTAAACACATCATATTACTAACTAAACTTCGTCAATATGTTTGGTTGACCAAAAATTTCAGTTTGACTCTCAGTTTTGATTTGATTTCATGGATCTGCATTCCTCCTCAAGCTCCAACTGGTTTGTAGGGATTGTCAGAACAGGTATTTGCCAGAATTTTTTATTATCAGACATCATGACTCCAACTTTTTTTTAGAAATGACTCTAAAATAGTTGTTGGATTGAATTTGCTTTTTGTAAGATAACTCTATCTGATCTCATTGAAATTTTAACAGACCCCCATATACTTAAACATACCCATCCAAAAGAGATGTGACGAGCAACACAGAGTAAATTATACCTGCCATGGCAGCAATCTTTGAGAGATTTAAAAAACGCTTTCTGTCTGCTAGTGTTGTCATCAAGTTGGTATGCTCAGGCTCTGCACCCTCTTCACCTTCTGAAATAGAGAACTCATCTTGGGAAACAGCCAAAACATGAAGAGTTTCAGAAGCCGAGGAAAACTGATGAAGAAATAACTCATGAAGCCAAAGCAGATCCTGATGATGTTTTAGAAAAATGGATAACTCTTCCTGGAATTCCTCTCCAAGCCTCAGAAGCTTGGAAAATTGCCTCTTTGCATGCAGTTGTTTGAAAACAAAATAACTGAAACCTCCTTTAGGTCCCATGCTCTCGTGCTGAGGAAAAACAGAAGCAACAGTTAATGTAAGGAAACAATTAAGCTATCTCTGTATATTGGTGAAAGGAAACATGTCCTGGTAAGAAAAATATTTCTGGTAACTGTTTTATTTTGGAATTCAAACATTACAAAATTCGAGAAAACAAATTTCAAACTACACCTTCCAGTAGGTATTTCAAATCATTCTCAAAGAAATATTCATCCACATTCACATTTTTAACCTCCATACAAATCCCAAAGGAAACTAACAGTTTCTGAGTCAAGTTCTGTAAGATTACATCGTCTAGTGGGTATTTTAAATTCATGTTTAAATAAGCCTTTATCCACATTCGTGATTTCATTTATGAATCTACCCAACCAGGAAAACCCATATTAAAAGACCAAGTAATTTAAAATAAAATACCAAGTTGGAATATTTTCATTTTTACTCCCCATTAATCCAAAAGCAACCTAACAGAATTTGTGTCGCATTCTCTGAGACCCTTCGGTGTCTGTACACACTTTCTCCTCCTATTTCTTCTTTTTCAAGTACCACTACAGTACCGCATCCAAACCATTTCAGCCCTTCAACTTCAATACTCAAGCTCTATAAACCCAGTCGTGCCTATGCCATCCGAAAGCCTAAAACCCCTGAACCATCAACCTTTACCACTTCTCAATTAACTTCAATATTATCAATTAAATCTTAACTTCTTCACTGCCCCACCACATTTCAAGAAACCCCTTCATTCAATTCCCATCGTTATTTTGCAATGAATCCCAGTTAAAAAAAACCCTAGCTCATTCCTGAACCTATTTTACTTTACACCTTAACCTATGCCCTAAAGTCCATCATCAGCTCATGTTATGTCCACCACACCATCCTAAATCAATCTATCAAGCCATTTCACTAAACAAATATAAACAAACAATGGAAATCATTATTATTCATCCACTTCCTAACAAGTTTGATAAAAGTTTGCCAAAAGTTCATCTACATTTTCAAAGTTAAGTAGATAATTAAGAACACGACTCCAGATAACTGTCATGCCTTAGCATCTGCATAAACACATGCACAGATATCTATTTGTGTGTCAATTTCCTTGGGAACATTTTTTTTTATCTCTTTTTTTAATCATGGGCTTGCTAATTTGAATGATTCCCTCACAAATATCAAGAAACACATAATGTGCACAATACAGTAAAAAGAGCTCAACAAATATTCAACAAATCTTTATAATTGAAGCTTGTGGCACCTTTCTACTCTGAAGCATCTGTGCTACTTGTAAAATTAATTGTCTCATTCTTATGGAGGCATCACTTAGAAGGAAACTTGATGCAAATGATGCTTCTAACAACCAGGTCTGTTCAGGAAATTTATCCGTTTCTTTGGGCCCCTTTTAGTATTATTGTTGTTTTCGGTTTTTGTTTCTCAAGTGTGAGAGAAAGATCCATTATTAAACTGAATTCATTTTTATTTGCATCTTAAAAACAGAAAAACAGGTAGGCACAGCTATGGAAAACCACAAAAAGTGGTTTTTTACTTGTTTCATTAACTCAATTTCCAAGAAACGAACCTTTGGTTTAGAAAAATATATACTTAAAACTAGAAATAGAAATGATACCAAACAGCCCTTTCTTTTTTAAAAAAACAAGGAGTAAATGTAGAATGCATGCCTTTTTATATTTTAAAGCCAAAAACAACAAAAATTACCATAAGATTTCTGAGAAGTATAGAATCATTGAGGTCACAGCATATACTCCACATGGTATTATACCCTTCATGCCTTTTTGCAATTGATAGCAATCTTGAAGAAAGCTTTCTTAGGATTTCATTATTTGGTTCATTAGATCCTACATTCAAGACCTGAAAAGAAGAATAGCAAAGAGGCAGTTTATATTTAATTTTGGCATCAAAGTACAAAATTCTCAATAGAGAAAGATTACCTGATGCCTGCCCTCAGCAAAATCTTTCAATTTTTGATAGAGGGAGTGAAGAAGCAAATCCCGCCTAGTCCAGTACTCATCTAGTAGACCTTTATGTTCTTCTCCACACTCAATTTTTGCTGTAATAGCACCAGAAAATGCTTCAAGAAGAACTTCAGCCAATTCTTCTAGATGACTATGCAAATCTGATTTTATGGAACTACTGAGTCCAGTAGTTTCATTTAACAGCTGAAGCATGAAAGATGCAACTCTCCACAGCCCATTGCGCACCACAGGTCGACAATACCAAGGTGTTAAGCCCTCAAGTGGCGGATACCACATGTTATGCTCATTTCTATAAAGTATAGCTTTGCGAACTACAGAGACAACAGCATTTGAGAGTTCACAAGCTCTTTGGATCTGAATCTCAAGTGGTTGTTCCTCACTTATTACATATTCCAAGTGTCTGTCTAAGCAATAAAATACTTCTTCAAGGTCAGACACCTTACTGTAGAACACTTCAGCATTGTCTCTATCCATAAGAAGAACAGTATTCCGACGGGTTCTCTCACCAACTAACTGAATAAGATCCCAAAGAGCTCCTGAACTTTGAGCTTCTGCAGTAGAATATGGGTATCCAGCTGCATTTGAACGGCTCTGGCTGATCACATTTTGCAGTTCTCTCAGTTGAATCATTCCAGCAAGCTTTTCGCCATGTTCTAAGATAATTTGCAAAGATTGTCCTGCAAAAGAAAGCTCCAATTAGGCTTCACAAGTTTCACAATTCATTCAAGTGTTTCTTTCTTCATTTATTATTGACTCGATATATTAGTAAAGAAGTACCCCAGCCCATCCCAAACTAAGATAGCTTTATAAATATTCTCAATATGATCTACAAACAGAAGAAAATATGCATAGACACATAATTGAAATATACAATAAACCATACTCTGTTTAGAACAAAGCTCCTCATGACACTTGGATAAAGCAAGAAACTGAAGAAATCTTTGATGCTTTTGGTGTTTATCCATTAGTTGGTTGGAAACTATGGTTAAAGCCACAATTTCAGCGCCTCTAGTGGTTGTCCAGTGTTTAGCTAAGGTGTCAACAATAGATCTGCTTGTCCGGGCGAAAACATTTGTTTCTCCATCCCTTTCAAATGCCCCAGACTTTTGAAGCCTTTCAAATGATGCACCAACCTGCCCTGTTAACAGAAAATCTTGGAAAAACTGACCAAGTAAAGCTTCCGATTCTTCATCTCGGGCAGTTCTATGTGCAATAGTCATACCAGCCCTTTGTCTACCACCAGCATCCCATGCTTCAGAACTAGCTCTTCTAGGACCAACATTTTCTGCAAATGTGATGTTTCTTCTTTCTTCCTGTGCAGATCCTTCATTTGAGCTTCCCTTACGTGACAAACTTCTCTCAGGTGGTTCAACTCCGCCAAGTACAACAGCTTTTTCTGGTATTGCCCATATTCCAGCTTTCTCTGTTAATACAACCCATGCACCATCTTCACCATCATTTTCAGAAGGAAGAACAGATGCATCCAAAACCTTTCCTGCATCATAGGGTAGGTCAAACTGATAAAGTCGGGTTGAGTTCCTATAATAATGGGATACTGTTGCCATTCCATCTCCAGAAAGTATGATTGCTGAGCCTGATGGCCTGCCCCCCACCCGAAGTCTCATGGAAAATAAGAAATCCTCATCTTCTACTCTTGCTTTTGGGATTATCACTTGGATTGGAGCTTTTTTCTCCAAAACTCTTTCATTTATATTAGGAGATATGTTCACTCCTGATTTATATTGCATGGTCAGAAGAGAGTACTGCGTGTAGCTTGAACTGCTAACCCTGTCCTTACAGAATGTAGCAACGAGAACGGTGATCACTTTACCCTGATCATCCACCTGCACATCCAAAGGCCAGATACGTTTCTGACCTGCCAAATCCTTCTTGATGCCCAAATCTCCATCAGTGCCAACAATTTCATGGGACCAGAGCTTTGATACATTTAAATCAGGTTGAAATGTAATATTAAAGCACTGTATCTCATGATCAGTCAACAGAAGAAACTGTCTTTCAGAATCCTCAGAATGGAGTGAAAAATGCCAAATAAGTGACCTTGGATATCCCTTGCTCGAAACAAATTGACCATTATCATTTCCTTTAAAGGATGCAGGTACTATGTCACTATATGCTTTACTACGTTGAATGCCAGTTGGGCTGCAATAAAATTGCCATAGCTCACCACTGGAACTACAAACCAAAGCAACACACACCTGCTGGACGGCAGGCATTGGAGCTGCAATCAAAGAGTTGAAAGAATTCAATCGACTTGAACTACTTCCAGGCTTATTATATTGTCGTTGCCCGTTTGGGGTGGTCTTGCCATCAAGAGAGGAAGAAGTTACTTCCAATTCATCAGCAGAAGATAGATTGGAAACAGGAGTAGATCCCCCTCCAGAGTAAATGTCAGGCCAGTAGACAACTGCTTGAGATTTTTTGTTACACATTACAATACCAGCTGAATTGGAACCCTGTACACCTTTCTTAATTCTTCTGCGGGATTTATCCCAATTGACAACACACAGCATCCAATTGCCACCATCATAGGGACCTTTCCCAATGTCTCTAATATCCAGAACATGTGAAGGAAGTTCAAGAACAACGCAATCTTTTGAAGCCACAGAGGATAAGTAACTCCATAAAAAGAGTCTGTTTCCACAGAGAATCCAAGAAAGGCATGATTCCTTATCCATTCCACCAGATACACCCACATTGTCTGCCAAATAGCCTAAGAAGTTTAATGAAACATTTCTAAAAACAGATAATAGTCAAAAAAATTTTATCTGAGTACAAACCAAGAAAATGCTTCTGCAAAAAGCCAGCCTGTTCATCACGAACTACTTGGGGGAAGTCTCCAACATATACAGGCTTAATTGGATCTACCTCATTCCCTTTCTCATTTTTGTTTGCTGGTTGTATACTAGGAGCAAAAAATAAGAAATATCAAAACTAACATTACACTACCTACTAAAAAATACTGAAAAACATAACTCTCTGAGGCAAACAACAAAATGATGGTGGGTTATTGAACAACTACGCGTAGAGAAATGTATCTAGTGGGATCAGAAAGATCTACGATCCTTTCTGATTCTTTCCAAAGCTTTATCATATGCTTCTTTTTAAATCCAATTTAACTTTCATCATTCCTTCATTTCTATGCAACTGAAGGGAAAGACTAATAAGTTAGAAAACGGTATTCAGTCAATCCATCACACCAGTATATTGTATGCATGCAAGATAAATCTAGGTCCTCATCAAGATAAAATATATCTACATGAGTTCCCTTCAATTTCAAATTCTTAATACTCATATTTTCGTTCTATTCAGCCATAACAACTTGGCTGCGCTCCCTGAATAAAATGGAAGCAAATATGCTTAGATGTGGATCACTCAGAACAGTTCTATGGAGAAGTTTTGGACAGCGCTAGGCAAGCACACAGGGTTCAAGCCCAGGGAGCAGCCATTCCATAAATAATATACAGTTTCAAGATCCTAAACCATCTCTAGGAGACGTGATTTTTATATTCTACAAGATACTAAACCTCGCATCATGCACTCTTCCATTTGCATATGTTCCCAAAAATTTGTCCATCTTAATTAAATCATTTTCCTTTCCTTTCATAAAGATCAAGGATTTCTACAAAAGAACACTTGATATACGCAGTTCAATATTATTACCACATTACCGCAGTACTAGCCAAAAAAAGTCACATACCATTTTCATCCACACAAAATCACATGAAATACTGGCGCATTCTAGCCCAAAAAATAACTTCAATTAACATCACAGGCTTTAAAAAATCAAAAATCAATATAATCCAGCACTTGAATAAAAGCAAACACAGTTTTCACATACATATATTACTGCCAACTGACATCTCCAATCGATCATAACTATACAGTTGAAAATTAGCATTATAATGTGGCACTTGAAAATACAATTATGTAAGCGTGATACAGAATAAAGAGAGTGAAGACTGTGATAAGCAAATAAAAATACCGGGCAAGAACAGAAAGGCGAGGAGCCCAAGGAGCAGGAGTACCGGTGCTAGGCCGATCAGGAATTGAATTGTCGTGAAGAGATTTACGGCTATCTGTTGCAGGTGTAATCGGAGAATCAGTTGCTTTCTGCCCTAGATTTCGGTCCTTTCGGGAGCTGAAATGCGTCCTCCTGGTTGCTGGAGAGAACATTGCTTCAAGCTTTTTTCTTAGACAGGTAGAGTAAATGAATGTGAGGTTTAGGGTTTATAGGCTGGTGAAAATGAGAGTGAAACTGTTGAGTGGGAGAATTTTGAATTTTTTTTTTTTTTTTTCTTTTCTCCTCTCCGGATGCTCGAAGAAGGAATGTGAAGGTGGAGTTGTGATCGGATGCGCTCGAGCTTATGGATTTTCAGTACGCATTATGTGCAACCGTCGGTTTAGTTTCCAAACCGAAACCGAAGAAAGGAGGGAAAATGTTAACCGAATTCGAACCGATCAGCGGAATAACCGTAACCGACTTTAAACAGAAGTCGGTCGGTTCAGAGTTTATAATTTTATTTCAGTATATTATTAGTTTGGGAATTTTAACTATTTATCACTATATGAAATGAAATCCAAATCGAAAACCGTTTAAAACCAAATCAAAACAAAAACCAATCGATTTTTCGATTAGTTCCGACTTATGCTCACCCTGATTATATCTACGAAGTAACTTACAAAGAAAATGCTTATCAACACTATATATATGGATGATGAAATTGATAGTATAGATAATAAATAATTATTCAATAATTCAATAACATGAAAATTTGTTGAGAACAACTATAATTTTTTTTAAGGTTGTATGTATTGATTTTGAAATAAAATTAAATCCACTAACCAAAGTTTCTAATTCGTGACACTTGATAACTTAGCTAATAGCGGATAGCCAATACTGCTAGATAATAAGTGTTGTTATTAAGTAAAATTTTAATAATAATAGCTATTGTAAAATAAGCATTAGAGTTACAATAATTATTTTTATAAATTTAATATAGATGATCTTCTCATTAATGTGAAAAATGGAAGATTTCGAATTAAAGTTGCTCGACCATAAAAGATTTGATCAATTTAGTATGATATATTTGTAGAAGCTTTGCTTTCTTTGCCCTTTTGTAACGAGAGAGAGAGAGAGAGAGCTGTTAATAATTTAAATGGGCCAATAACTTGGTAGACTAAAAATATTTGTTGATCCAACAACAAGTTTAAATAGCCAAGTACTTTTTTTTTTTTAACAAAACACATTTTATTAGTCATTAGTTAATTAAGATATTTTACGAACCAAAATTTTTATGACCACAAAAAAAAAATTTTCAGCTTTTAATTTAGAATTTCCTTATTACAATTTTGTCATCTAAATTGAAGCCTATGACAAGAAAATTGTTGGAATTTTCTCAGTCAAAGACTGAAGCATAATATTATAAGCTCGTTAATTGGTTGTCATTCTTTTATCCGTTTCATATAATTGAACGTTGGAGTCAATTTTTGTGCTTAGACACGTGAACTTCTCAGGTATACTCGATGACCATGTTATGCAAAAGGACAAAGACTACCAAAATTTGAAACTTGCGGGTGAGGAATGCATTACAAAGAGGAATCCAAATTTGGTACATAACAAAGAAGGGAAAATGGCAGTTCAGAAGAACCCAAATCGCATAGATGCAGCCAACTACAAAATATGAACACTCAGTATTTCATATTTTGAACTTCATTTGTACGTGTAGCAATGTGTAAACAATAACGATTACCTTCACTGTATCTTCTTCTATGTGAATAATGTCATTCTTCGAAAAGCTTCAAAGAAAAAATCATCACAAGCAAATGATATTATGCGAGCAAAGAACATTCTTGGTTGTTAAATAATCAGGGAAAGATTGATGCTATAAAATTTCTGTGGAGAATGTCCAAGAGCAAATTTTTTCTCAACTGAACAATATTACAGTGATTTTCTTGACATGACATTCATATTCTGCTCTCAAGATTGAAACAGAAGTATAACTACAAATCATCAGGAATAAATATATAAAAAAAAAGCCCGTATATGAAAGAAAGTTCTCCATTGAAGAACTTTCAGCAAGATCTTGCCAGATTGACAACAAAAGTTTTTGAGTTCTCTACTATTCTGTTCCCTAAGCAAAAACAAAACTACAAATACATACACGTACGATTTTCTTTTTTCCTTCAGGGTTCCAGCTTCAAAGAAACAACTCGTGACTGTCTGTTGCGTTTTGCTACCTTGACAAAGACTATAGAGAGGCAAGACGGAGCCCACCATGGCCGGCGAACTTTTTGCTCTCCTTTTAGGCAAGCCACTGGAATGATGTTAATAAAAGCAACTCAATTAAAATCTTAATCTAGAAAAAGTAGGATTTAAAAAAAAAAAAAAGCATGTGTGTCTCAGTCACTCATTTTCGAAGCTACATCCAATGCAAGTTCAATACCCACCTATTTCCAGTATAGCACTTTCATTTTGCACAAGAAAAACATTTAGCTTCAATTTTGCTTAAATGAGGTCAATGCTGATAAATTTTGAAAAGTCTAATTTAAAATTTTTACATGTTGACCAAGAATTGTTCAAATATAGTTTTACAATTAAAATTAGGCTTTTCCTAGCTAACACAAAGGATAGGCAATAGTGCCTTCATTGAAACAAAATAAAAACGAGTGACTTTTGTGATACCCATGTACAAATTGAAATTAAATAACCTGACTGGAATTTGGTAATAAAGTCAGACGTTTGAAATTAAGGCATGCCAGAGCATGCATTTATTCATTCATCCACAACAATGCCAAACCTTGTTCTAAGACGGTACAGAAAATCAAAAATATCAATTATTTTTTCCCATGGGTTGATCCCACATACACATCTGCTCAAGGAAAAGAAGGGAAAAAAAAGAAGACATGCACTAATGCACAAAACTGGAGCAACAGTAATTATGGCTTAGCCTATTCCATACTTCAAACTTTTGAGATTATCAACTTATTAACTTCTCAAAGCTAAAATTGCAAAGAAGGAAACGGTAATAGAAATTCCTTCAACCTTTATAAATAGTCAGTACGTATTAAACATGTTGAATATGACCTTAAAGTACGTTAAAACTTAAAGGTAATTTAGCAATTAGAAAGAATCTGAAGTTCATACAAAAGTGCACTATATGAAACACCATGAGCAAAGCTCTGATGCCTGCTATCATGGAAGTCTTTTGCAAGTTAGAAGAAAAGTGTCTTCACACACACAGTTAACTTGTTAAGGACATAGCAAGCAGGCAATATTTTCATAAAGATTTAGTTAGCTGCAAGACACAGAAAGAGGGGGGGAGGACCTTTTATTCGTCTGAGCTCCTTACACAGCGTGATGAAGTCTCCCCATTTCATGTGGCACCGCCTTATAAACCGTAGAATCTGTTCAGTTGTGAACATGGACATGCCCTCTAAATACTCTCCATTGACACCATTCTCTTTGAAAATCTGTCGGTAGCTACCCAGGTTTATCTCTTCCAACCACAAACCCACATCCTAGCCAAATGAGAAGAGGCATTCCAAGCCAAAAGATTAGTCTCTACGGTACAAGGCATGCATGAATATCCAGATAAATTTGAGAACATTTCAATCAAGATAATAACCTGATATAACTTGCTATTTGTCAATTATGATCACTGACAAGTTTTTAGTTGTCTAGAAAAGCAAAATTATCAGGCAATATTTAGGTCTGCCCAACCAAAATCATAATTTTGGACAATGAGCAAAAGTAAGTCGCATCATTTTGCATTCTTCATGAGAAAATGATCGTTTGATCATTAATTAATCTAGTCCATGCTATCTTATTGATGCAGGTTCCTACCTTATCACTTTGCATGCTCGCATTTGAACAAAAAAATAAAAGGAAAACACATATAGTATCAGACAGCCCAACTTCTTTGGGAAATCTACTTCATGGGCTTAACACCTCGTCATAATCCAAAACCTTATGGGCATGACCTATGAGTTCTTTCCACTTATATTTGCCATACCTAGTCCACTCTTTTGTAATGTGGGATTCCAAATCGCACCTAGTATCTCAAGACACAATTTTGATGGCTCTTAAATAATTGCTATAGGTATGTCACTAATTTGGAAAATCATTGTACTTCATTATAATCCAAGATTATCATCACTTATCATAGTATATCTCACGTTAAACTACAGGTTGATCTCTGTTGCACCATACTTAGTCTGTATCAGTCATTACCAGCTAAGTGCATTAGTTCTTGCTCTCTCTTGTTTAGCAACATGTAACAGTACTCCCAACAGAGAATCATCTTCATGATATCCTTACATTCCCCAAAGGGTACTCCAAACTATGCAATACTAACATAATTAACTGAAAGTAATTAGCAGAAAAACATTTGCCACTTATTAATTTGTGAATATTCTCATGCTGAATTAAGTTTGATGTTTGTAGGCAAACCCAATATTTCTACCTTTCAAACATCCTTATAGAAATGGAATGTATCTTCATCTAAGAATCCTTCTACCACCAAGCATAAAATTCTGCAACGAACTTCACTGTTAACACTGCTTTTTCATGCAACAATTAGTTTAAGCACCTATTTTAAGCTACAAACCCATCATCAGAACAATAGTGCTAATATAAGTAATGCTAAATACCATAGCTCAGAGTATACAAGAAGAAAAGGATAAATTCCCACATAAAAAGCTAACGGAGACAGCTATTTTGACAACAATACAAACACAGTACCTCAGCAAACAAACTATTTCCTTCAGTTTATCATTGAATATGACTGGCTTATGCAGACAGAAACTCTAGAAGCAAGAATTCCAGTGCTATACCCAAATAACATGACTGACTAAGTAACAAGTGTACAACTAACAAACATAAAGAGTACATGGGGATCGAAATAAAATAGGTATTTATTCATTGATAGTTTGGAGCACCTGTAAGTGATAGCTAAAACCATATTCTGAAAGTGACTACAACACCTTAGGAACCCTTAAGAACAAATTTGTAACATATAGAGATCATAGAAAACTGCCTCGGAAATCATCACTTGTGCTTAGGAAAACTAAGCACCATCACTTCTCCTTTGATTCAGTCAATTGGTTTTGTATTGCAAAAATAACAAAATGCCTCCACGGCACCATCACTAAAAAAATGAAAATGACAATTGAAATATGACAACATAAATTCACCCAACACACAAAAATTGAAAAAAAAAATCATTTGCCTTACATAATCATATATAAAATTGAGCATCACAATCAGAACTTCCAACCCCGATATTAAAAATACGCTTTGACAGCGACTAAAATTGTCACCAGTATAAACAAGATCTAACAGAAGATCCACTATATATATTATTTCTTTTTAGAAAAAGAAAAGAATATTGGAAGAAATCGATTACCTCAACAGTCCAAATGAAGAAATCAAGAGGTTCAGGCGGCCTTTCTTTGCTCATTTCCTTAGTAAATGTCCCCAAACCAAAATTACCTAACCTTCAAAGCCAAACAGAATCTAAATTTCACAAAATTCAATCCAATTTTTCACTCAAAAACAAAGACCAAAGCAAAATCAGAACTCGGTTTGATTCCCAAGAAAATAAATGAAAATTCCCGGATTCAGAAACAAGAGCACTTTGAATCAAATTTAGCTTTCCCTTTACCAAAGCCTTTTAATACATATTTAATAAAATACTAATAAAAATAAATAATAATCTTCCCCTTTTTGTTTTTTTTTTTTTTTTCCTTTTCCAAGTGAAGCAAACAGAAAGCGAGGGAGAGAAGAGAGAGATGGATACTGACCGTGTGGGAGAGTGTGGAAATTAATGAAGCGAGTTTCGCTCCATTTGAGATTTGGAAAATAAAAAATAAACAAAAATAAATAGAGAGAGAGTGTGTCTGTGAAAGAGATGATAATGCAAAAACAGGAGAGAGTGAAAAGACAACGGCACAGTCTCTTTGTGTCGGTTTAATGGGACTCTGATCTGATTGGGTTTAGTTCGGTTTTTCCTTTTTTTTTTTTTTTAACAATATTATATATATATATATATATAAAATTTCTCCACCCCTGACCCCACAACTACATTCGCGAGACTGACTTGTTTGTGTTGTTTTCCGTTACTTCCTTCTTCTTCCTCGCCTCCACTTCAAGCGCCTTTCAGTTCCTGCTTCTTCACTTGCTGTTCTTTACCTTTTTCTTTTCGAAATCCAGTAACTGAACTATATGGAGAAGATAGTAACTAACAATAACAATAACGAAGCGTTTAGTTGACTTCTACTATTTGGAGCCGTGGAAATCATTTGAATAGAATTTATGCAATTAAAATATAAAATTCAATTGAATTTCACATTATAATATTATTTAAAAGATTGAATTTTATTTCTTAAACTATCTTGAAACCAAACGACCAAGAAATTCAATTGAATTTTTAACAAAATTTTGACTTATAGAATTGAATCAAACAGGCTCTAAAGTATAAGAAAAATATTATTGCTAAGTTAGAATATTTCATTCATAAAATTATTTCTATTAACATTTTTTAAATTTTTATATAAATTGAAATATCAATAATATGTAAATTAAATTATTTCTGTTAATAAAACTTTTTTGGAGGTATTTCTATTAATAAATTCAAATATATTTCTTAATAATAATAATAAATTATATTATTTTTGTAGAATAAGTTATTTTATAGAAAATAATTATAATCACTTAAATTAAAGATACATTAAAAGTAATAATTAAATATAATATATTATTGCCATATACCCAATCAAAACTAATCACCTTTATTTTTTCAACTAATAAAATTAAAATCCTCAAACATGTTTTATTCTTACCATATTTAATATATACCTTATACATAATATAATATAATTTATTATTTTATTCAATAAAATTTAAATTTAAAGAGGAAATGAATATAAACAATCAAAATTAAAATTACTTTTATTTTTCAACCAATAAAATTAAAATTCTTAATGATTTTTTTGTCAATCCATACACTTAGTGGAGGCTTTTTTCGAGCTCTCGATATTCTCCCATTTTCAATTTTATATATATTATAAATATTATTAAGTCTGGATATGACTCGTTCTAAATCGAGCAACTCAATCCAACCTAAACTAACCCGAAGGATTTGACAAAATAATGGGTTGGATTGAGTGGGTCATCTTTATAATTCACGGATTGGATTGAATTGTGTCACAATTCACTAGATAAAACCACAAACGCAATCCAACCTATAAATAATATTAAATATATATTTATATTTATGTGTAATTATGAATTATTTAATTAATTTGATTTGATTTGCAATTTTGAATATAAAAATAAATTATTTACATATTTAGTAGACATTGCCTTTTAGATTATTGTTTTTTTTTTTCTTTAATATAAACTTGTTTTGAATTGTTGCTATTGGAGTATATTATAGTTTAAAACATATCGTTACTATGTATTTTAATTTTACCAGTAATTAGAAAATTTAATTTTTCATTGTTGTTACCGCTGATTATGATTATGATGATGATAATAATGATGATCATATTAAGAAATTTAAATTTAATATTGTTATTATAATATATTTATAGTTTGTGAAGATTATTGTACAATTAAGTTTCTAAGGTTTTTTTTTTTTTTTGGTAATTCTTCTTAAATAGTTGTATTTAATTTAAAAATATTTTTATTATTCATATTTTTTTGCCCGCGGATTTAGATTAAACTCGTATCCAACTCAATCTATTTATAACATGTGAGTTGCACATTTAATAGATTAGTTTGTCAAAAAAATCATTGATCCGCATATACGAATCAAGTAGTTTAAATTAATAAAACCGGCTCAACCCGACCCACATGCAACCCTAAACACTATAGATTGCCATAAAATACTCTTTGTGTGACATCCCAGGTTTGGGGCACAACACCTTAGGCGAATCCCACATCGGCTACGCACAAGGTGAAAGTCCTATACATAAAGGGTGGCAACCTTGAACATGGTAGACGCGTTTTGGGCTGGCATAGCGGAGATTTTCCCTGGCCCAGAAACAAAACCGTGAGGGTTCAGGCCAGGTTTGGCACCCAAAGCGGACAATATCTACCATGGGCTGGACTGTTACAATTTGGTATCAAAGCCAAGCCTTGTCCCTCTGGCCGGTGGTGGGGCAAACCTCAGCGAGGACGCTGAGTCCTTAAGGGGGGGTGTATGTGACATCCCAGGTTTGGGGCACAACACCTTAGGCGAATCCCACATCGGCTACGCACAAGGTGGAAGTCCTGTACATAAAGGGTGGCAACCTTGAACATGGTAGACGCGTTTTGGGCTGGCAGAGCGGAGGTTTTCCCTGGCCCAGAAATAAAACCGTGAGAGTTCAGGCCAGGTTTGGCACCCAAAGCGGACAATATCTACCATGGGCTGGGCTGTTACACTTTGCAAAACATCTTGTTTATTATTTACTATTTGTAATCAATTCATTATTTATTAGAATATACCAAATAAGTAATATACCTTATTCGTTTAATCTATTATTTACAATCAAAACTTTTTATTAATAATCAATATTTTATTACCATATATATATATAAAATTTCTCCAATAGAATTTAGATTTACATAAGAAATTAATATTTTTTTTTCAAAATATAATTCATTAATAATATTATTAATAACTACAAATACTCATATAGACCAGACGTAGAATTCTACTATTTATAGCTAATTGAGTTCGTTGATCTTTTAACAAAATAAAAGAATTCATATTCTTTTGAACAATGAAACTAATATTAAAAAAAATATAATATTACATTTTTCCACTTGGAGTTGATCTTGACAATAGATATAAAACAATTAGTCCGTTAATTGATTTGGACGACAAGATAATAATTATTTTGGATCTTCTATACCTGAATTGTTTTCTTCAAGAATTTGCAACATATGACGAACACAAATGAGTTTATGCCATTATGTGTCTATAGCATCAATAGAGGAATAGGTCGCTCGGGGTGTGCAAACAGGCGATTTGATTCAGAATAAAACCGAATTGCAAAAATCAAAAATCGAAAGTGGATTTTCTTTGAAATCGAACCAAACTGGAATAAATTTGAAAATCAAATCAAACGAATTGGTTTGGTTAGATAGGTATTGGTTCGGCTTTACTTAGAAAATAAATATTTTTGAATAACCGATCCAAAGATTGAAAATCAAAATTATATAAGATTTCAAACTGAACCTAAAATTGAAAACCAAATAACCAAACCAAATACTGAAAATAATTTGGTTTGGTTCGATATTTGGTTTTTTCTACAATTTGCTCACCCCTACAGGCCACACTACCAGATTTCATTGATCAAAGATTCATGCCTACAAATCAAGATATAAAGTTTCCAATCAAATAAACTCAAATATAATATTTTTATTTAGTAATAATCCCTCATAAAGAAGGGACAAAAAAACTCCAAATTTGTAGACAAAATAATAATAACAAAATCCAAAAAAAAGATAGATTTATTGTAAGAAAAACAGATTTGAATTTATTATAGTAATTAAAAGCAAAAGGAGGTGAAGCGAAAAAAAGAGTAAAAGGTAGGATTACCAATGATAAACAACGACACCCTCAAAATAAAATTAGGGTTAAAAGGCTACAGAAACAATGATAGCCCTTAAACAAAATTAGGATTAAAAGGCTAGAGAGAAAAAAAAACGTGTTTTAGTACATTCTTTTTTTTTCTTTAGAAAAAAAATATAGGAAATTAATATAACTAATTAAATTTAATTAGTTTTATTTTTCAATCAATAAAATTAAAATCCTTAATGATATTATATTTTTACCATATTTAATATATATCTTATTTAGTGTATAATATAATTTCTAAATTTATTTGACATAATTTAAATTTAAATAGAAAATTAAAAAATATCAATCAAGATTAAAATCCTTAAAATATAAATTAAATTTATTTGACAGAATTTAAATTTAAATAGAAAATTAAAAAATATCAATCAAGATTAAAATCCTTAAAATATTATATATTTGTCACATTTAATATATACATTATATAGTATATGATATAATATATTATTTTAGCTAATATAATTTTATTTAAATACAAATTTTTTATAACTAATCAAAATTAAATTACATTTATTTTTTTCAACCAATAAAATTAAAATTCTCAACGATATTTTTATCAATCCATAAACTTAATAGGAACATTTTTGACAATTTTATTGTTCCCACCGTCTCACTTTTATATATACTAATTTTTTTTATGATATACATTGCACATTGACTTTACTTATTATCTACTCATTTTAACTCGTTTAATTTTTTATTTATATAATATTAAAGTATAAATTCTTATTTAGATTAAAATAAATATAATAATTAATTTGTATTGCACTTTATTTATAAAATGATATCTTTTTGTTACGTGTCTTGCACTCTAACATCTAATTGAAAAAAAATTTTCTACTTCTCATTAAAAATAAATTTTTTTTTTTGAAACTCTAAAAAATAGCATTTTTCATTTATTTTCTTTTTAAACTATTGGTCCGCTATAGTGTGAAAAATATTATATTAATAATCATTATCTAAATTAGTCTTGTGCTATTTTTTTTAAGTTGTGCAACTTGAGGTATCTTTAGTTTAAATTTTCTTTCGAGTTTGATTTTATTTCAAAAACTTATTTTAAATATAACTAATATCTAATATTGAATAAAAAAAGAGCTCTTGAATTTATTTATCGTTTCATCTTTAATATAGAAAAATTGAAAATAAAAATGATAGCTAATATTGCCAAATAACCATTCTTTTCATTAATTCAAACTTTTACCGCGTATTTTTTTTAATAAGATTTCATTTGAAAAAGGAAAAACTTTTATATGATATTAGTCAAATGCAATAATATGTAAATAATAAGTGTATATCATCGTGTCCAAAAAAATTAAGGAGAAATAATATATCTCAAAATTTTATTTTAACTTCATTATATTTGACTAATATAGTCTAATAGTAAAATGTTTATCCATATTTTAAAAAATTTAGAACATAATTAATTAAAGAATATAAATTTTATTTTCAATTTATATGAAAAATGAATAGAGTCAAAAATTTCATTTTTGATTGATCATAATTAAAAATATTTTAGAATTTCTCAAATTTCATTCGAAATATTTTAGTAATAGATATATTATTGATGTGACTTGCCTTATACTGAATCAAGAGTTCCACTTTAATTTGAGCATGCCTCAAACCTTAAATTTTCGTCCACGACTATTTATACTTAAGGATAATAATTAGTTACTATTTAAAAAAAAATCTTTACACTTTTATTTTATTATTTTTTTCCAATCCATTTTTTTATTTACTCTAAATACATTTATTATTGGCTGGAGCAAACCATCCTAGAAATTTTTATTTTGTCCTTATAATAATTCATGTGTTCGTGTTTACCTGTTTTTTTTTTTTTTTATAAATCTACTTTATTCTTTTTCTCATACACGCTCGAATAAAAGGGGACAGAAATAAACCGTTTCTAAATTTTCTATAAAGCTAAGCGTAAAAACAGTTTGGTTTTAGATCAAAATTATATAAAAATTGAACCGATTAAAATCGGCATCAAACCGTTATCAATAGTTTTCGATTTCGAACCATAATTAAAACTATATGTTTACAGTTCAATTTTCACCCTGTTTATAATCGAAATCGAAAATTTTAAAATTGAAATCAACGGTCCTAAAACTATGATATTACCTACGTAAACCTAATTTCAATTAAAAAGAAACTAAAACAAAACCAGATCAAGTAACAAAATAATTGCAATGGAAAGATGCACAATTTAGTACATATTGCGGCAAAAGAAAATGCCAAGCTCAAGTTAAAACCCTTGATATAAATATACAGAAGCATGAATTGTAACAAAATTCAGAATTCCTAAAATAAGACTAGATTACATGGCAACTGAGAGGGAGAGATAAAAAACGACATGTGAGCTAGAAGACGTAAAACGACAATTTATAAAAGAAGACTTGTCATTATTTAATTCGGATGATGAGAAGGGTATTCTTTTCATCTTCATGCTGCAATTTTGATTTTTTCAACATTTTATTAGTAAAATCAAATCAAAAAAAATTTCTTACCAGAGGAATAAATTAGTGAGATGGAAATATAACATAAGGATTATATAATTAAATTTTGAAGGTAGATTATAATTTATGTATTTGATTATAATCGATGGATTAAATAATAATTTTTTAAAATTAAATTTGTGATAATTGGATAAAAACCTTAATTTGATTCTAATTTTTGCTAGATCTTCAATTTGGTATAAAATAATTGTTTATACACTCATCTAAAACGTAAATTTCGAAATTTATAATCAATTTAATTTATTTTTAACAAAAAATAAATTTTAAAATTTGTAATTTTAGATAAAAATTTAAAAATTAAAATAATAGAAAATGTGAAATTTGAAAATTTTTCGTTTTATTTTTCCATCTTTAACAAATGGAGTAAATTTTCTTCTTTTTCTTTTCATTTTTTATATTTTTACAAAATTTGATATTTAAAAAATATTCTAGAACCAAAAAATGTTTAAATTTTTATTATTTATTGTCAAATATTAAACAAAATAATCATAAACTAAAAATTGACTTAAATTCAATTTTAAATGAAATTGAAAGTGAGAAAGTTTACATTTTTTTATTCTAAATAATTTGGTAGGTAGATAATTGGTAAGGACAGCTCCACAATTGGCTCCACGTGGATCCACGGTGTCTCGATCATATAATTTGAAGAAGAATTTGTGATGTGACATGTCGGCCTCATACGATATCTCTTACTCTCCCTTTTATGCTTTTGATTAATAATAATATATTATATATATACACTAATAATTATTTTTTTAGGAAACTAATTAAAATATTTTTCATTGTTTTCTAATATTTTTTTAGTTAACCTTAATAAATGAATTCTACAAAATTTTATAAAATTTATATAGAATCCACATTTTTATATTTGGAATTAGATTTTAATTCTACGAATTCAATTTTATGGAAATTGAACATAACTACATTCAATCTCACAAAAATAAATGAAATTTCTAAATGAATCTCACGAAACTAAGCAATCCAACTTTTTATGACAAAACTACCGTTTTCCTTCAATAGAGTGAAATTTTCAATTATTTTACTGTCACGACCTATTTTCATGGGCCGGACCGGCACTAGAGCCCAGGTAAGCTTAAGACCCCCGAGGCCCGTGGTAAGCCTGAAACACTACAAATTTGCTATCTCAATATAATTTTAAACATTCAGCCTAAATTTATAACATCTTAAACATTTACGAATTTTCCTGCTTACAATACACTATATTTATAATACAGGCTCACAGAATTATTCCATCTATAATAATACACAACTTCAAAGTATACAAATTCTATAACTGCGGAGTTCACTGACGGAAGTATACATATAAGTCTTCGAACATTTATCTATTTAATTGATCAATACTAAAATTAGCGAATTTCTTTTTAACAGTGCAGAGCAAAGTTGTAGCTGGGATTTAGAAAATGCTACTTCCTGAAAGATTTAAACAAAAGAGATGTGAGTTTATTAATGAATAATAATTATTGCATAACACACGCATTCACACAATTGTATAAATATATATCAACCTAGTCATCCGACTAGGTATATGCTCACACAGCCAGTCACACAAATGACATATCACCAGCACTCACAATCATAAACATCTTCATATAATCACATCACGTGGAAATTAGTCAGTGGCGCCACCTGAAACCCCAACGAGCCGTCCTCACACATGGCTCGCCCTCTCATACATATGCACCAGGGAGCCGATCCCCCATACAGCCAACTGGTCTAATCCTCACTGACCAGTCCTCTCATTGTATTTCCATTCTCTCTTTTCTTTTCCATACCAACAGGAGGCAACCTGGTGGTCTCCATCCAATCTAGATCATCAAGTGCTCACAACAGGAGGCCACCCTGCGGGCTACAATCAAATCTAGATTATCAGGTGCGCAACAACAAGAAGCCATCCTGTGGTTTTCCACATAATCCATATCATCAGGTGCACACGGGGGCACCGATCTCCCATTTTCCCGGCCGACGGTTAAATATCATATAATATTCGGATCCATATCACAGACCGTCCTCACAAACCCACGGTGGTCCACTTCATCCCAATTCCACACAACAAAGCATAGCATTATCACAACACAATTAATCAAACATTGCAATCAAATGCAGACATATTAATCAATTAAACATCGTAATGCAATGCACAATTAAACATCCAAAATCAATGCAAATAAATAAATAAATAGTATTAACAATAATAAAATAAATAAATAAATATGTAAATAATTAAATGAGTAATAAAGATAATAAATAATCAAAGCACTCTATTTATTATGTACCAAGTTATAAAATTAATCTAAATGAACTTATTTAATCATATCATTCATTAAAACTAGTCTAGTTTCTATTGAAATTTCGGCAGCACCTCCCTTAAAAATTGGACTATCTACCTGCTCAAATATCACAATATTACTATATATTTATCAAATCAATGCACACAGCCCATCCGCCGGGCAATCAATCAATTTAAGTCCCATCCTCCTTTCAGTACAAGTATGTCAACGTTCACTAAATAAATCTACAAATTATAATAACCTCCAACATGTTCCAGTGATTTTATTAATTGTCCTCTAACTAATTATCAAATAAATGTACACTTTATAAATAAAACTTGCATCAATAAGTTAAATTCTAAACTAGCCACTAAAAATCAATGCTAACCTAAATAAAAATTCAATATATATATATGTATATTTCTACGTTAGTATATCTAAAAGGGCACCCGTTACCTGAAATAGCTGCTGCCCACCAAGAGAAATAGCTTCAACTTGACTTAAACTTATATACAGTAAACAAACTAACTCATTTCCCATCAAAATTTAAACTTAACAACAACATATAATTCATATCAAAGCAAAAACTCAAGGGAAAAGCTGAAATGGTCGCTGCCATCTAAAGTTTCTAACTTCTTTCGCCAAAACCTGCTGTAAACTAAATAGTTGATTCATATAGGTAAGACTTCAGTTTATAGTTCAATTAAAGCTTCATTTTCCTCCATTTTGGCATACCTCTACCATTTCCATTTTAATTAAGGCAAATCCATGATCAAATTGTTTATCTAGCAAGAATAATATTATCGAGTACTAACTATCCTTAGCTCAAGTATTGGTAATACAATTGTTGTAAAATTTATGCTATGCTTATACTTAGGAATTATACTAAATTTATACATTATATTATAGCTAGCAATGTCTCTTAAAAATTCTAAGTTTACATGTATAGATAATAGCTAGATTTCTCATTCCTAGACCAAAACTGTTAACCATATTAACCCACTCAACTTCATCAAGAAACTCAAATAGTAATTCCTAAGTAGCTATGCTTATATAATTCCTGAGCAAAACACAGGCAGTAGCTAGAAATGTACATTCCTATACCCATATTATTTAATTCACGATACCCCTTAAATAAAATTTGAAGGATCTATAAACATATTATAAATGGTTAGAAATTACTTACCTAGTTAAACAATTAGCGTCGGAAAAATGAATTTTTCCGGTTAGGATGACCGGAAACAGCTCCAGCTATCTACATTTGCCCCCTGCCGGAGTTGAGAAAGACGGTAGCCGGTGGAGTCGCCAAAGGTGTTAGAAGGTGTAACCAGCCAGCCCTTGACTGGTTTCGCCGGAAATAGCAAAGAAGATCGGCGAGTCGACTGTCCCGATCGCCTAAGACCGCATCTCGCAGCTCCTTAGTTTGCTGCGCTAGCTGGAACGAGAAGGAAAGGGAACGGCGGGAAAGAGAGCTAGAGCTTCACCGTCGACTAGAGAGAGATTGGAGTTGACCGTTTGCACTCGAGTCGCCGGAAAAATCAGAGAGAGTTGCAACTCAACTTCCCGATCGAACGAATCGCAGGCTTCCTGCGACAGCCGCGCTAGCCTGAGACAACAGAGGCGAGGGAGAAAAAGAGCGGCACGGGGAACGGCGGCGGGAGGCGATGGGAACGGCGCTGGCTTCAGGTGGCCGGAAAAAGCGAAAGGAAAGCGGGAGGGGTGGAGGTCGCGCGCTTGGTGCTGGCGCAAGGAAGAAGAAGGGAAAAAGGGAAAAAGAAAAAGAAAAAGAAAAAGAAAAAGAAAAAAAAGGAAAAAGAAAAAAAAATCTTGGGGCTTCTAGACCATTCCGGTTCGATTCGAACCGGTTTGGTCTAATTTAATGATTCGGCTCGACTTGCTTGGTTTTTTCGAGTTTTTCGCTTGGTTTTCGAAAAATCAAATTGGTTTACGGGTCCAGCTCAGCAATAATAAAATACTAGCTGGTATAATTTCATTGGTTGAAATAAAAAATTTAGTTTTTAAATGAAAATTCTACGAAATTAAATTTTCGGGTCGTTTCATTTACTTATTTAGCTTATTTATTTACTTAAATTTAATCAAAAGCATTTATAAAATTTATTTTTCAGAAAAATATTTTCTTATTATTTTTTATTTTAATATTTTTCATCTTTTTATTTTTAGCATGTTTTTTAATAGAGAAAGGAAAATTCAAGTTAAATATATATTTATCATGAAATTAAATGTAATAATTTTATTGATATTATTTTTATTTTATATATATATATATATATATATATATATATATATATAATAAAAATATAAAAAAATTATGTAGCATAATATAAATATAATTGAGATATATTATTTATTTTTGTGAAATTACTATTTCAACTATATTTTAGAAAATAGAAATAAATAAATTTTCAATTATAAATTTATTTAATATATGATTATACGAAATTCAATTAAATTACATATTTTAAATTAATCATTCAAAATATAAATAATTTATTTACAAATCAATTCTATATTTTAAATTCATTAAATAAATATGAACGCAATAGGAGAATTTAATGCGTTCCATGCACATGCATGTGCTGCATGTGTGCACTGGCGTCGCCTGCGTTCTATTATCATTTTTCTGGACCACGTCCACGTCCCTCATATATATTATACTATAAATCATTATGTTATAATTAAAAAAAATAAAATTAAAGTATAATGAATTAATTGAATTGAAAAAGAGAAATTTTCTTTTAGTCTTATTAAAAATAGATTATGTTCTGGCTTTAATAATTATTGAGATACTAACACTTATTTTTAAAATTTTTAATTAATTGTGAATTCAAAGATTATTATTATTATTATCATTATTAATGAATGATTAAACAATATGAGAAATTAAAATATTTTCTTTCATACTCTCGGAAAATGTATTGTAGACCCTTTTCTTTTAATATTGGATTTTTCTTCAGTCATATAATCCATTTATTTTATATTTTAATAATTTTTATTTGTATCTCCACAGTTTCATTAGAATATATATTTTTTAAATTCAATTGAATTACTTTCATCAGTAATAGAATTTGCACTCATTATCATTATATAGTTCATTCTAAAAGAGCATTACATACCAATTAGATATTATATATTAAATTTATTTATTCAATTTAGAAAAAGAAAATTCACATAAGTCAATTAAAACCGTGTTAGGGAACTACTTTTTAAGTAGTTTTTAGCATTTTGACCGGTCAAAATGTTAAACGCTATTTTTTAAAATGGTCAATAATATAACATTTGAATTAGCTTTTAAATGTTAAGGTAATGTTTTATAAAAGGTTAATCCTTATAACATTTAGCTTTTAGCATTTTATAAAAGCTACTCGAACAACTACTAGCTATTCAAATAGCTAAAACTACTAAAATAGATAATTTTATCAAATATGTCCTACGTGTGGTGAAGTTAAAGGTTTCACATTCGAGTCCTCTAAAAAGAAATTTTATCGAATAATTTTCACTAATTTAATGAGCTAAAGGGATGGCTATCTCTTATTGTATAACCTACAATCCTCTTGCCGGAAATTAAATATTGATCACTAACAATCACAAATGAATCACCATATCAGTTATGATTCTCTTAGAAAGTGTAACCTTAAATCAGTGACAAGCTTTTATTTATATATATATAATAATACGGATTCTCAATTCTAAAATCAAAGGCTCGATCTTGGTTTTTCTTGTTTATTATATAAATATTTGAATTTGATTTCTTTGTTTATTCTTTAAATATTTAGGTTATAGTACCTGTTTGCTTTTTATTTCAAACTAGGAGAAGCCCATGCATTGCACGGGTTGTTTTATTACTGTACATTATATTTTATAATTTATAATAATTTACAATTTATTTATAATTTATAAATTATTTTTAATACATTTATATTATTTCATAATCTACATGACTTTTAAGAATTAATGTTTTAAATTACAAAAATTTCAATTTAATTTCACGGTTAAAAAGTTTATTAACTTTAAATATTAAAAATATCAATAAATTAAAGAGGCAATTATTTGAATTTCAATGATAATTCTAAGAATTAAATGTACAACTGTTATATTTTATTGGTCAGTTTATATTATTGTTATCACGGGAATTTATATTAGGATTTAACTATCCTATTAAGTATTGATACGAAAAAATTTTAAATTTTATTCTACAATAAAAGACAATCGTGTCTAAAAAATAAAATATACAATTCAATAATAATTCTACTAATTGTAGATATAAATATGATAAGAGAAAATTGAAAATAGTGTCTAAAAAATTAAATATACAATTCAACAATAATTCTACCAATTGTAGAAATAATTATTATAAGAAATAAAAAAAAAAGATCTAACGGTTGTTGATCAATATGGAGTCCCTTCTTTTGTAAAATCTTGGTACAATAATTTTTAAAACACCAGCTGAACTCAACATTCACTTAAAAGCTGAAATTTCCTCGTGAAATTTTTTGCAGATTTAGTTGATTCATCGATAGCTTATGTTCTAATTAAGATAAATTGAATCCTCAATAAAAATAAGAAAGAAGTAAAAGAGCACTTGATTTCGGAAAGAAACAAGAAAGAAGTAAAAGAGCATCTGAATACAAAAAGGAAGTAAAAATGTACCTGAATACGAGCACATGAATACAGAGAATTAAACATATATAATCTATAAATTTTCAATAAAATGCCACTCCTCTTATAGGAGAAACAAAAATCAAAAGGAGAATAGTTGATTAATAATAAGGGATAATATTAGATTTTTAAAATTGAGTTAATTTAGATTTTATCTACTTACTAAATATTAGATTAGATTAAAATTGTAAAAAAAAAAATCAAGAAGTTATTAAAAAAAAAAAAAAGATAAAAAGGAAAGCTCAAATGATAGAATGCCAAATCAGCTCTGTAAAGTTTTTTTTCTTCAAAATTATATATATATATATATAGATAAAAGGTCCATTTCGCATTTATTTTTCTGGAATCTGTTTTATTTTAATTAAAGTGCAATTGCATCCAAAAAAGCAAATTAGAGTATTATTCCAATTGATTGATACGTTGAGACAATCCAAGGTACACATGTCAATTTAATTGCAATAGTTGTCTAAAATCAAATCTTTCTTAATCAGATATAATCCATAGTTCGACAATCCATGTGTAGGACCTTACACGTGGATCTCGTTGCTTCTTTTATAAATTACGAAAACAAAGAGTAGGACCTTACTTCATTATCCTTTTTCATTATGTAAAAATTTTCCTTTTAATTTCCGGTCAAAAAAAAAAAAAAAAAATTCGCTGAGGCACTCATTAATACATGACCTAATAACAAATGTATACGCCGCATTGTCTTGTAATTGATGTAGATTCCAATTTTTCTTTCTCTCTCTCTATATATATTACTAAATTCAAAAGCAATTTATTTTATATAGATGAATATTTATAAAATTTTGTAACATACATTTATAATTTTCATATTTATTACAATAAAATTATGTTTAAAATATTTATAAGTTGATTATGGTTAATTAAATTTGGTAGGATGTGATTGAAAATTTGCTTTTGGGGAAAGAGATGATTAAAAGTAACTTACTTTTGTAAATTCAAAAACCTCTAAAATGTTCCCAAGAAAAGAGAGAGAGAGAGGCCAGATGGATGGATCATGGTTATATGAGAAATTTTAAAACATTGTATCCTTCTTTTTCTAAAAATAGTTCAATTTCTATTTTCACACGTATTAGAAAAATTAATTTACATAATTTAAACGACCAATTTTACTTGCATTTTTTTTATAATAAACCTATATATTAATATTAAATGTCACTTCCCAAAAAGAATGGAATGAAAAATTATTAATAAAAAGACTATTAAATAGAGTATATCAGAGAAATTATTAATAACGTATCAAAACCTCTAATTAATTTATCTTTCAAAAAACAAAGTGTTCTATAATTAGGAACAAATAAAAAAGAAAAACAAACTTGTCTTTACACTGAGGAAGTAATAAATTTGAGATTGACTCTAAGAAATATTGGAGTTTCAAACATGTTAAGATATTTTTGGATATTATTTTATAATTAGTTCAATAAGTCGAAATAACAGTGTGAGTTACACAACTCATGTAGCGTTTTCATAGGTCTAGAAGACTCGAATTTGAGACCTCATACTCTTTACATAAGCGAAACGATCAAGCAAATCACATCTGATTGGTTATCTTATAATTAACTTTAGCTATCACTTTATTTTCTATAAAATGGTTAAGTAATTACTTGCACTTTATATTATGTTGGCAGGTCCTTAATATGCTCATATTATAGCTAAAGCAAAGCAATTACTTTATATCAAATGAGAACGAACGAGGCAATGATATCATATAATTTTTAGACAATGTTATGTATTCTGATATGCTTTCATGGACACTTTATTTTTTAATTTAATAAAAAATGAAACAGATAATGCATTTTCAAAATAAGAAAAATTCACTCATGTATAAAGTTAAATCTCAAGGACAGTCAACTGTCCTAACAACAATTGGCATTATGCTGATATTATGGGGCAAGAGTGAATTTTTTAGGGTCCACAATCAGGTACTTGGCATTAAAAGGGATTGGATTAACTAATAATTAATTAGATTCCAACCAACTTCTCCAAGGCTGAAAACAATCACAAAATTGCTCACAGATACCAACCTTCTTCAGTTTAGATTCTAACATTATAAATGTAAAGACATTACAAACCAGCCAAGGAGTGGGTGAAATTGAAAAGCCTAAGGCCCCATTATCAAATTTCCAGGTAGACAATATTGTTAAGCCCATAATTAAGAAATTATAGTACAAGGAATGAAACTGCTAATTCTAAAATCATAAGGACCAAATTGTGCATTAAGGAAAACTTCAGGGTGTTTTTGTAAATTCAATGAATTTCTAATCTCATAGTCAAAGTTGACTTGCATGAAGAAATTAAGCTTATTATATCATCTCTTCCATATCCAAAAATGAAAACTCAAAACATTAGCCATCAAATTCAAAAATGAGGAGGATAAAATCACCAGTCATAAAGATCAATCTCCCATCTTTTTAATCAAAATCAATAAATACAGCAAGCTCTTCTGCCCTTCTCAAGTACATTATTAATACAAATTAAAATCAGCTATACAAAACCCAACAAGATCACAAGCCTAACAAACACCACAAAAAAAAAAAAATCTTGTGGCCATGACTCAAAATTTCCTACTCACAAGGTAAAAGAAGAAACAGCTCAATGAAACTTCAGACCAAATCCTCAATTTGATGTTCCTCTTGAGAGATTTAATAGTTTCCAAGTGTAGTTTAGACATTAAAAAGAATGCAGATGATTACCATAGATGCATCTCTTAAGCTGATTACCCCAGAAGTCAGGCATTTTATGTTTCCTGAACGGCAAGCTCAACTGGGCAGAAAAATAATCGACGGATGCCATAATAGGAGCACTGCATTATAGTAAAAGGAGTTGTAGCTCAGTTATTACCAAACAACATTGAATAGAAACTTGCAGGGTAATGGATAAAAAACAGTAAAGTAATGACCAACATGCAGAAGACCTTAGAAGCCACTGCTGTGAGATGCACTTCCTGATCTTAGAGGGCTTGTATGGCCATTGCTGGTTTTGCTAATGACCCCTTTTCCAAAATACTCAGCAATCACAGAAAATCCATCCTTAGAACTCTTCACTTGCTGGAAAAATGTATCTTGATCTTTGGAATTTTGCTCCAGACTTCTTTTCATTTCTAGAACAGACCTGTACTCAGGAGCACATTCGGGACACTCTTTTTCATTATCACCAAGGCAACGCTGATGGAATGAATGCATGCACATGAAGTGTACGGCAGGAAGATCAAGGGTGAAAGTGCAGGCAGTGCACTTGCTGAGCTGAAAGATCCTAGCATTAGTTCTAAGATCCTCAATTTCTTTTTTCATAGCCAATGTGTCCTCCTGCACAGTTAAAGAATATCTCTTATTTAGCAATGAATAGCAAATATGACTTCCATTTTAAGTGCAAAGCAAGAAAAGTTAGAATATTTTTTCAGTTAATTGTCATTGGGTATCACAAATTTGAGTGATCATAAGCTGGTTCTTTATATATATATATATAAGCATGCCAAGTAAGGAGATGAAACAATCCTCAAATGCAAATGATCAGAGGCAAAAGAGGAAACAAAAAAAAAAAAATCAAACGGTGGCCCCCTGAGGAGTATTGGCTCAGAGATACTTTCTACAATGGATTGACAGGGTATAAAATATAACTTGTCAGAGAAAGTGCATTGTGTGACCTGATACTTATCAATTGCTCGCCGATCCTCTTCAATCAACTTTGACTCTTGTTCAAGTTTCCGAGCTATATAATCCTTGATGACAGAGAGTGTGAGACATGGATTTCTGGACAAGGTCTGAAGGACAATAATAGGAGGCAAGATGTCATCTCTTTCAATATAAGTCAAAACATCCTTCACTTCTTTGGAGCAATCTTCTCCCAATTCACCAAAATATTTCAGCAGGTCTGCCCAAAGAGATGGGTCGCCTCCCTTGCCTGAATCCCCCAGCCTCTTGCAGCATGCAATTAATCCCTCATGGTCATGGGCCTGCATGTAGCAAGCAATCACCTCTTTATAAAGTTTCATCTTTTCATACAGATACAAAAGCCCTTCCTTAAATGCATTCATCTCACAGATAATTATAGCAAGATCAACATCATAAAGAGGCTGCTCAAGTTCAGATGGCCAAGCACTCTTAAGCAAACGCAGTCCTTTCTCACACCTTTCTGTGCGATCTTTTTCCTTAAATGTGTCTTTCTGATCAGTAATTAATTTTCCATTGGATTCTGCTTTTGATTTCCTACGGGCTCCTGATTTTGCTTTGAGTGAAATATCTACACCATTGCTAGCTTGCGATATTGATGGGAAGTTCAAATCATTTGACAGGTACAGTTCCAACAGTGTATTGTGAATTTCCACCTGAGCGGGAGAGTCCTTAACCTTGTCAGTGTATTTTTCAAGAAAATCCATGAGAGACTCTGGATGATGGATGAATATGTTGAGAAAATCAACAGGAGATGGCAACATAGACAAGTACGTACTACTTGAAGATCTTCTCTTTGTTGATTCTCGCTCCTCAGTACAAAGCCTCATAAGTATCTCAATTGTCTCAACTGGCTTGTGCTCTACAAGAATTTTACCATATTCTTTCACAGTAACACCAGCTTGACTTGGTTCGAGGCTTGAAATATATTGTAAGGCCTCATCATATCTGGCAAGGTCTTCAAGTAAGATCTTCAAATACAGTTCGTGTCTTCCTGCCTTCTTAGCCACATACATTGCATGTTCGTGGTAATTGGCAGCTCGACAGACCCTTATTGCAGTCTCAACATCAAACTTATGCTCTCCAGCACCATCCTCACTTTTAATAAACACATTCAGCTTATCAACATCTTTCAATTTGGTATAGCAGTTTAAGAGAAGAGTAGTATGATCTTTAGAAGCAAGGCCCTTTTCATGTAAATTTTCCAAGTAATTTGTAAGGTTGTATATTCTCTGTGCGTCCAAAAACTTCTGTATGACGTATGAAGGTTCAAGGTGACCAATAGTGTTGATGTACTGGGCCATAGCCTCATCATAGTCTTGTTTACTATATAGATGATCCCCATATTTCCTTAGCACTTCTGCCGTGGCAGCAGCATCAGCTTGCTGACTTTGGACAAGATTGATTGCCACAGTATAAAGATTTTTCTTGAATAGCATATCCAACTTGCTTTCCATATCTTTCTCTCCAATACACAAAGCTGATTTGTCATTCATTATAAGTATTATGTTACCCCACTCACAGAGCATGTGAGAAACTTCTTTAACCACTAGACTGTGCGCTATTAACCGGTTCTTCAGGTCATAAACATTGAAAGTATCTTTCCCACTTCTTTGATCTGAAATAACACATAAAAGGTAACCACGAAACCACCCTAGGAATTTCTTCTCCCCCTCAAATGCCCAACAAGGACCACGCCCATCAACTTCATAAAAATACACAGCTTCAGGTCTCCCAATTATTAACTCCTGATAATGAAACAAGCAGAAACAAAGATTACAAACATTTACAAAGCAACATAAGATGTGAAAAATGAGGAGTTCCAAGTCACTTACCGAGCGATCACTCATTGTTACACTATTGACATTGCTTCCTAACTGATCTAATGTTTGACGTCTGGGTGGTTGGTTGTGCAAGCTGAACAAACTCACAGAATTCGGAGTCACAGCAAATAACTGAAGAGCTTGACCGTCAACTCTGAATCCAAGACCTGTAATGGATGATTGACTTTTGTCTGAAACATTATCCACCTGGAGCTTGAAGCGTGTGATACGTTCCCTTGCAATGTCCCCTTTGATGCAGTAAATACAACCATTGTCTAAGCCAATAGCTATGAGTAGTATCGGAGGAGCTTCTTCCAGTACTAAAAATGATGTAATCTGCAGCATATCACAATTTCAATGTTTTTTCACAAGAAAAAAAACCTTAGAGCCTAAATTTAGAACATTAAACCTTGATATGCAAGCTATACGAGTCATTGAGACAGAACAAGGCAATCAAATACAGGAGCATAGTAATTATATTAAATTGAAAAAGGAGAGCTTACTACCTTTGCTTGAGGAAACTGATTAGTGAATATTCGCAGAATTCCGATACAGTCAGGAATAGTTGAACTTGTGCCCTCTGACTGCATTTTGTCAAGGTCAAAAACCTTGAGGCACATGGCAGATTGCTGTGAAGATATTTGCTCATCCTCCCCAACAGTAACAAGGAAGTTGCGTTGCTGATCCAAGCCACAAGGAAAAAAGCGAAACAAAATTAAAAACCATGATCTATCGATAGATGCTTTATAATATAAATGAGGTCAAGCATGAAGAAATTATTAGTTTAAGATCTTTTTTCAGTCTCAAATATGGCACAACTCAGTTATGGGAACACTACATTTAATTTTCTTTATAGATTTGACAAAAATGAAAATTTAATTAATAAATGAATTCTATTCGTTAAAGCAAAAGGTCTTCTATTCAAAGCTTAATGTATCTTAGCTATATTTTCTAAATTGTAAGCAGCTAAACATTATAAAATATCAGCAAAACAAAACTACGTATAGTATCTTAAAAGATGAACAATACAATAGAAAACTGAAGTTTCAAAATTGAATTCCATGACAAACAATTATAAAAAAAACAAAAACGTCAGAATGTAATTTCCATTTTTTTTTTTTTCCTTTTATTCTTCAAGTAACGAAATTTCTAAAGAGGAGGGGGCATGTCAGGGAATGAATCCATGTGCTTCTACACTGTGATACAAACATTCGACTACTGGCTCCAATTTCAATTTCTTCAATATCGAGATTCACTTCCTTTCTTTTTCTTTGACTCAGAATCCAAACATTCCTTATAAAAAAAGAGCAGAAATCAATAATTTGTGCAAAAAAAAAAAAAAAATGAAGCGTACTTTGAGCTGCTGGAGAAAGAGGACAGAAGAGGAATGAGCAGGAAAGGCGAAATTGAAGTTAAGGCCTCGATCGAGTAAGCTGACGGCACCGTCATCGGAGCCGATAACCACCTTCCCCCTACCGCTAGAGCAACACTCGATCTTTCCACTGACATCATCGGGAATCTTGCTTTTTCCACCATATTTCTCCTCAAAGAACTCGAATTTCCTCCATTGGTACATTTTTCTGTTCAATTGAATCCCAGAAAAAGAGAGATTATAAAAGAAAATAGAATTGGAGTAATGAGAATTTGGGTGTTTTACTCAGAGATGTACGAGAAAGATAAAAGTGACATGGATCCAAGAATGTTCTCAGGGAAGGAAGAAATTTACCCGATCAGTCGTACGAACCTAGAAAGGAGCGGTAGCTAGAATAAACGACAATGAGTTTATGAGTCAAACGATGTCGGTTAATGCCAAAGAGCCTTGAATGGGCTCTATTTGGGCTTTTTCATTGTTTGGGCAATATAATGTCCAACAATAATAACTATGCCATCAACTCTAATGTCACATTTAGTGAGAAGTAATGTGTTATAATGTAATAAAGATGTAATAGAACGAAAATCGCAATGTAATATGAGTTTATTATTTTGTTTATTTATATAATTAAAAAAATATGAAATGTAATGGTGAATTATTTTTTTATTTATTTTAATTATGTAATGTAATATATATATATATATATAATATAATTATTAATATCGAGAATCTTTTTTTTCCATTATATTTTTCCTAAAAAAGAAATTTTAGATTGATAATATTAGGGGTAGATAAAAAATAATATTTTTTTTAACACAAGATAAATCCATTACATATAAAATAAGGTTATATTTGATTTGATGTATTGTATTGAAAAATGTAAGGTAATGTTATTATGTTTGGTAATGATTAAGAAAATCTATAAAATGTAATTACCATTTCTTTTTTATATTTATTTGAAAATATATAATGTAATTAGCATACTACCAGTAATCACACCACCACCACCAAAACCACCACTTCACCATCACTACTATCACCTTAAACACGACTCCACCACCACCACATCATTATTAATACAAAAGAAACATTTGAACCAAAAACTATTCGCTATATTAAATTATTAAAAACCATTTAGATTTATAAATTTATTTTAACTAAGAAATTAAAATTAGGTAACCCAAAAAAATGTAATATAACAAAATAAAAATTAAAGTCGTTAGAAATTATTTTTTGTATATATTTTCGTTAAATAAATTAAATTACAATATAAATTATGGCATTTTGATATTTCTAGTGCTTTTTCATTCTATCCCTCTCATTTCTATAATAATAAAATAAAAGAATAAAATTTAAATTTTATTGAGTATTGCATATAAAATACTAAAATATAATTTTTATTATGTGTTGTAGTGGTGGTCATGGTAGAGTGGCTGACGTGGTGGTGGTAGAGCAGCAGTAGTGGTGGTGATGGTGGTAATGGTAGAGTGGTGGAGCGGCAGTGGTGATGGTGGTTGAGGTAGTGGTGATAAAACAGTGGTGAAACGGTGGTGGAGCAGTGGAACGATGGTGGCAACAGTGGTGATAAAGTAGAGGTGGAGCGGTGGTGATGGTTGTGGTATGATGGTTGTGGTGTTGGTGGTAGAGTGGTGGAGTAGGAGTGGTGGAGGTGATAGTAATAGAGCAGTAGTGGTGGTGACAAAGTGGTCGAGGTTTGGTGATGGTGGAGTGGTAGTGATGGTTGTGATTGTGGAGGAATGGTGGCAATGGTGGAGTGGTTGAGGAAATGGTGGGATGGTGGAGTGGTGGTCGAGCGATTGTGGTAGTTGTAGAGTTTTAATTAGGGTGAATTGATGTAATTTGTATTACACGTGCTTGAAATAATAGACAATACATGAGTTTTTTTATCTAATGAATACTACATCAATTTAAATAATGAAGACTACATATGTAATCTCAATTACATAGCATTTAAAAAAAAATTTTAACCAAACAATATAACCAATCATGTAATATTTTCATTCCGTTACATGGTTGATATATCATACCAAACATGGCCTAAGGGTATATAAATAAACATGATCAAATCAAGTTTAAAATACAAGATCTAGAAAAAGGTGAAATCATTAAAGAAATTTCAAATCCATACAAAAACAACAATGAAAGGAAAAATTCATAGACATCATCATATCTACCACCATAATCATTTTTGGATTTAGAGATTAGATCTTGGGAGAAACTCTTGAACTCTAGATTTGAACTTGCCAACAACGAATCAAAAATTGTATGAGCAATCTGTTAACAAAAAGAGGGAGAAAAAACTTCTCTAAATTATCAGTCTTCCATGATGTTATAACACCCTCGTTTCCTCTTGGATAAATTCTGGATAAAGTCCTAAAAGGCGGAGAAAACTAAAAAAAAAAAAAAAAAAAAAAAAAAGAAAGGTAAATAAAAGCAGAGAGATGGCTATTGCCGGCGAAGAATCACCGGCTGCCTGCAGTCTATGCAGATTATTGAAGGTGGATGGAGTTGTAGATAGGATTAAGCAATAAAGAAATAATATTAAAACATATTAATAGATAAAATTCCATAATGCGATAAAACAAATTAATCCCAAGCCAAAATTATAAGCATAAATAGTAAATATCAACAATTACGTAAATATGGCTTTAGTAATTTAAGAACAGCATTCTAAACTAAAGAAATAATTTGGAAGCATATTGGTAGATGATTAACCGGTGGTTAACGTAGAGTTTAAACATATCATTAGAGAACCTAATCATTTTGCAGATTGCTTAGCTAAAAAGAAAATTGGTATTTTGGAGCATTTTTATTCATTTTCAATTTTTTTTGTTAACTCAAGAAGAGAAATTACAGCTTTCTTTTTATATGTTTTGCTCTTTGTTATAGGACTACTATGCTTTTTTCACTTAAACTTTTCAAATTTTAGTTTGAAATGCATCGAGGAGCTCATTAGCTCGTATTAGTTTACTTGAATAAATTAGATTTGCTAATAAAAAAAATATTTTAACAGTGGAAAAAATATCTTGCAAATATGACCTGCGAATTTCAAGAAAGAGAAATTATCAATATTGAAATCAAGTTCGTAAAAAATTGGATGAGCTACAAAGCTTGTTGCGCGCAGAGATGACTGCTCATGGCGCAGTTGAAAACCTTGCAACTCACAAGTGAGAGATGAAACTTATTGCAGAAATGGTTGCTGGTGCAGTCGTGATCATCAAATTCAAGCTTTGGTGAAACGTATTGGCTCCACTTTATTATTTATTTAAATCTTTTTTATATTGAATAATATTCAAAGAAAACCCTTCTAAAGTTACACATTCTAAGTTTCCAACCTTAATTTTAGATATAAAATTTATTTAAAAATATAATTCAGTACTGATCCAATTGCCAATTAATATTTATTTGAAAAACTTGTGTCCATCATCCAAGATTTGATAAGAAAATCCAACGGCTGAGGATAATTGTAGGATGGATAGGACTTAGGAGGATAAGCAAGCAAAAAACATTTCCCTTCCATTGTTCTTTTTGTTTGTTTGAACCTCTACCACTTTTAGCCTTGTTTTGTTTGTTTATGGTTTATGAACCACATGTTTTCTTGCAAAAGCTAGAAAGGATAACCTTGAAATGCATGTGAAGCAAAAGCCACCCGGTATCTTATTTCCATATGTTACCGTAAAATAATTTGTAAAAAAATAATTTATTGAAAAATATTTTTTTTTATTTTTTTCAAATAATTTATTTTTTATTGTTTGGTTGTAATGTTGAAAATTAGTTAAAAATATTAAAGTCTTTATATCATAAGACCATAAAAAATATTAATAATAATAGAAATTTTATTGTTAAATATGAGAAGAATGCAAAAAAAAAAAAAAATAAATAAAAAATGAAAGCCACTGGTGGCCAGTGGTGGTGGCTGCCCGTGACCGGTGGTAAATGCTGGTAGTAACTACAATTATTAACAAATTAAAAAAATTTGGATTTATAAGATTTATCAATGTTCGGAAAATGTTTTACTCTCGCGAAAATGGAAAGTTATTGTCCTTTCAAAATGACCTAATTTTCCTTTGACTAGGAAAATATTTTTCATTGACTTATTTTCCTGAACGCTTCAAATAATAAAAAATTGTGAAAAATATTTTCCTACAAGTTATTTTATAGAAACAAACAGATTTTAGATTCTCATAAATTTCTAGAAGGAAAATGGAAAATTACTATAATAATTATAACAAAAATCATTTAATTTGGATTTTCACTATTGATTAATTTCATTGCAGTTATGCACATCAAGACATAGTCTAGTGGTAAATGCATGTATGACTTGACAATAAATTCAAATTGAAATCATTTTCTCTAATACTCAAAAAAAACATTTTCATTGCGATTTATAATGAGTTTATCATGCAACTTTGAAAATTTAATTTGTCAAAAGTATTTTAAACAAATAGCATCAAAATGCATTTCTTGAATACTAAACTTAACAACAAATATTAATTTGATACTTAGCTATTAAAAATAATAATTAATAACATGTGACCATTCTTAAGCATGTTCAAAAATGGATACACAATTCTATTGATTATTTTAATATGCATACTGGCAGCGGAATCAATGCCTTCAAAGTTAAAACTGAACCACACCATATTCTGGCATGTGCATATTATAGGTTTTTTTTTATTTTATTTTATTTTGGAGTGCTTGGAGTATTATATACACTCTAAAATTTGAGTTTTTTTTTATTTTTTTTTAATGAAAGAAAGCAACAAGAAACTACTTACATAATTAATACTACAAACTAATTAGGTGGTGATGATAAGGATCTGGACCCCTAACTTCGCTCTAAAAGCTAGCTCGTAGGAGAAGGATTGAACCCAGCCTTATACACTAGCCCAGGATGTACTCTGCGGGCGATGTGGGATGCATCATCCCCACCCCCATAAGACCCGACTGCCTCAGTCGGCGTTTTGACGAACTCCATGAGACACCGATCCTACGAAGCCAGAGCTCTGATACCAAATAATAAGGATCTGGACCCCTAACTTCGCCCCAAAAACTAGCTCGTAGGAGAAGGACTGAACCCAGCCTTATACACTAGCCCAGGATGTACTCCGCGGGCTATGTGGGATGCATCGGGTGATTTGATTGGTTTTCTCATTCATGTGAGGAGTAGGAGGTCTCAAGTTTGAATTCACTCGACCACAATTATTTTTCATTAATTTGATGAGTTAAGGGGAGAGTTATCCTTATATTGTGTAACGGCCTAATATATGTGAAATAATAATTAGGAGAGACACAAATTTTAAACAATATTAATTTTATGCCTAAAAGAATGTGGAAAATTCAAAAACAATTCTTTATTTTACTATTCACGATGGAAACAAAAATAGAATTGTTAATACTTAATTATTTTCTTTAACAGGTTTCTCTGTTACGAGAATGATCTTATTTAAAATAACTTCGTCAGTTATTTGAATTAAAAAAAATAAAAAAAAAAATACAAGAAACAACTTTATATAAAAATAAAAGCATCCTTATTGATTATTGAATTTCTTTTTGAATATAATTAATTGTTGAATTTAAAAATACACTTATCGCTATATAAATATATAAAAAATAACTGCATTATTTATTCTGAACGTGGTTTGTATAGTAGACAAATCCCTGTTATATTATAAAATGAGTGCAAGAAATAGTGTTATATTTATATATAAAATTTCACAAATAAAAAGCATCCTTACTGAAACTTACATGCAAAAGCATAACTTCAGACTCTGTTGCTTGTTTAAGGCAATCTTTAATTGGAAAAACTAAAAATTTTCTTAATTGGATACAAGTAATGCGGCTAGTGTTATGGTTCTTGTGTCACCCAAACAGCACGTTACGCAGACTTATCATTTCATGGTTATCCACAAATTATTTTTAGAACAACAGAACAACCAATCCTACATTTCAATTTAATAAAGTTGCTTCATTGTGGCAATTTGCCACAGCTTTAACTATTAATTATTATTATTATTTTAGTACATCTATCTTAAATTTGTTTAACCACTTAAATAATTATTCTTAGATTAAGTGATGAAGGAATTATATACTTTTAATGTATTCGCTCCTCATGTACCCAATCAATTGAATTTAATTTTTTAGTTCAAATAATTTTTTTTTATCAGCAATTAAAATATTAATTTTATTATTGAAGATATTAATTAGGAGAAAAACTTATCGAAATCAAGTAAATTACACTCATGAAAATAGTTTCCGCAATACACCTATACTCTTCCGCGGCTTGATAAATGACCTAAAGCAAAAGAAAAGTTCGTTTAGAGACTCCTCCCAAGGTAAGAGAAGAGAACTAGAAAAAGAATTACCACAACATAAAGGAAGGAAATCAAAAATAAAAATCCAAGTTAAGAAATGGGTTGCAACATCTACACCTTCAGAACTAAATAATCTGTAAAATGATAAAATAATAAAAATATTTTTATCAATATATAAAAAAAATGATAAAATAATATCCAATTGCGATAATTTTTCTCAGATGGCAATTAATTATTTATTTAGGACAAGGACTGTTAAGCTACAGTTGAAACATAAATATTTTATATGCCTCTAATTACGTATATATTTTATTTATAAAGATATATAAATTGATGAAATAAAAAGCAAATAAATTGAATATAAAACGTGAGGCTCAACATCCGATTAATTAAGCAACGTTATTAGCACGGAAAATCCACATTCTTGGAATAAATAACGGTATTTTATAATTAATAATTAATAGAGAAGCAATGGAAAATTAAGTAGTATAATAATATAATTAAATTCTAAAATGAATTTTATACTTTGGTCTATTTAAATATAGTTGAGAAACTAAATAATAGTATAAATTATTAAATGATAAGATTATATTTTTTATAATTATTTTGAATTAGTTTATTATGATTTTTAGAAGTTTTTATTTAATTTTTAATTTTACTTCCTTAAAAGTTTTATGAAAAAAAAAATTTACTTTTAAATTAGTTTTCTTTTTAAAATGTGGGTCAACAAAATAAGCCTCTCATGATGAACCTAACATGACATATACCACAATCTCTGCAGGCTTTATAGAAAAAGTTATTTTGGATTTTAAAAAAATAGGCTAAGTCCGTGCAATGAGTACTAATTGTTGCAAACCTTTATCACCATCTAATCTTCAATATCATTGCCACCTCACTACGATATAATACTGTAATTATAAGATAATGGGTTTTTTTCCCTTTAAAAAATAATTTTAATTTTTTAATAATATTTAATAAATTAATAATTACTTTTACTATAAAATAGAAATAATTCAAACTCATCATCTTTCACTTTTCTATATATATATATATATTTTTAAATATGAAAACGCCAATCATACAGCTTATCATATAACGTTGATAAGCTCAACTGTCAATACCCTTATAACCTAATCCAGGCCTTTTAGTTAACCACTTCATCATTTTTGTCACCACCTGTTAATCCATATTATGATTTTAATATAACCACTAAACATAGCAAAAAGAAATCACCGGTTACCTTCACACAGAAAGGTTCGCTTTTAACGGTAAACTGTAACATCCAAATGTTGTTTTTGTTTTTCTCTCTTGGAATCTAAACTCGATTCCAAAATCTAATTATTTTCCATCAGCAGTTGACGGTAACTGTCACGTCCACTTTTTTTTTTTTTTTTTTTTGCAGGTTGAACCGGTCATCCTAAAACAAAAGCGCTCTTTTACCTGAATTACCCTCACATTTCCTATTATTTACCAAATCCACTTACTTATCCTTTTGTTTTTGTGATTTTTAAATTACCGTAATTTTTTTCTGGTTTAGAAAGGCAGTGATTTTCTGGCCACCAATCGCGGAGAACTGCTAGTGCCTTGCCAGATAGGACATAGACGCTGACAGTAAGTACCCTACTTGTACAGCTGTACACTAAAATAAAGACAATATAATTACTTAATTACTTTTTAAAAAATTTTATTCTTCAAAAAAAAAAAAAATAAATTTATTATATATTTTGATCTTTAATATTTTTTTAAAAACTTCAAATTTTGTTTCTAAAAATTATTTGATCAAACATTTACATTATCCTTAAAAAACTAATGATGATTATCTGTTTTTAATAATTTTTAAACATTCTCACAAAATTCACGGAAATTATATTATTATAATATATAAATTTGAAAACAATTATTTATAATAATAGACTAAATAGATTGAAAGAATATTATAAATTATATTTCGTTTGAATGAATATCTATAGCAATTTATATCCATCAAATTAATAATAATAATTTTAATGAAATAATAAAATATTTTTTAAGATTATAGGCGATTTTAATTTAGGTAAGGATAATAATACAATATTGGATCCCTAAAAATGCATATTAAGACAGCAAATACTATAAAAAATAATTTTTTTTAATTGATGAAAAAAAAAAGTAAAATTTTAATTGCCAGTGGTCAAAGTAGTATACTTTATCCATATCTAGCAACCACTTAAAACCAGACTGTAGCTTGCAGCCAAAAATCCACGTGGCAAGCATGCATTTTTTTAACTTTTATTTGTTTGAATTGTAAAATCACAGCCGCTAATCTTGTAATCACACGTGGGGACCACAGTGGATTTGCATGATTGCCATTTACAGACATTATAGACAGACAGATAGCCACTGTTTTTCATTTTTATTTGTTCGTTTTAAGAAAAACAATCTAACGGTGGAAGTTTAATCAGGAACACAGACATCTCTAAGATGATGTTTCATCAGTTTTCCTAAGAAAAGCAAGGAGACGTATAGATATTTACGAAAAATATAAAAAATTTAGAATTTCTTAAAATTGATAGCCAGGGTAATAAAGTAATTTCGGTTGGTTGAATTCAGTTTAGGAAACTCAAGCAAGTTGGCGCAATTTTCTCCAACTAGAGTACAACCTGTAAATTTTTTTAAAAAATAATAATTATGAAACTGTACTGAAGAATTTCAAATTTAAAAAGAAATATAATAGAGTTTACAGACCAAGATAAGAATTAATCAAACAAGAGAGAGATAAATTGATTAATTTTAAAGTTTGTGTAGAAATATAAAAATCAAATGGCTCCCTCATGTGCTTTTTTTCAGCATATGTTAGAGAGAGATAGAAAGTGTGTTTGTTTCTGTATATTTAAGAGAGAGAGAGTTGATTTGAACTAAAGACAAGGCGCTCTTTAAAGCTATCTTTCTGTCATTTTTGGGTTTTTGTTCTTGTGATTATTTTTTTAATAATGGTGTTGCATACGCAGAACAAGAGAGCAAGAGTAATAAACCAAGCTTGGCCATGGAAGAAGGCTTGAGTTGGTTCGACTGACCTTTTTTTTTTTTTTTTTTCCATTTTTGAGAGGCATATGTTTTTACAGATTTTGAAGGTACGTTGTTACTAAATTTTTTTGCTTGAAAAATGGTTTCAAATTCTTTTTTTTCTTTTCTCTTTTTTAAATTTCGTGCTAAAGTTTGTTTTTTTATCTGGGTATTTTTCGAAATTTGAATTTTTAGCGTAGAGGATCACTCAGTATTTTTTTTTTTTTTGTCAGTGTTCGTTCTGCCTCTGTTTCTGTTTCTTGGTGACGAATTATTGTTAATTTATTGGAGTATCAACTTTCTGTCATTCCAGTGTTATTTTTTTTTAGAAGATTTGTGATGGTTAATTTGAGGAAGAAATTTTGACAAAAAAAAAAAAAAGAAACTTTTTTCCTTCCTATTTTCTTTTGTTTCGGTCAATTGTTGAGAAATGTTGCAAACAAAAAGAATGATTGAGAAGTTGAGATTTGTGTTTGAGATGGTGGGTTTTGCTGTTTTGACTTTTGTGTTTCCTTATTATCCATTTTTATTTTCTTTGCCTATTCTTAAGACAAACAGTGAAGTTTTCTTCTCGCTTACGGTTAAAGAAGAGGGTTTTTTTTTCTTTTTCTTACTTCTAATGGTTTCTTTTGGGCTTCTAAGAAGAGCATAAACAACTGTTTTTAAGGGTGGGAAGATGGAAACTGTCTCTTTTCATTTGGTGGTAGGAAAATGTCCTTTTGAATTTTTCAGTTTATTTTTGAAAGACTTGCAAGTGAAAATTTCTGTTTGGTTTCTCTGATTATTTTAGAAAAGCAAAAGTTTTCTGTGGAATGGCTACTTGTTTATTTTTGCCCTAATTTGATGTTGTAAAGCAATATCAAATTTCCTTCTATGCTAAATAAAGGAACAGATGCATGTATTTCCTGTTGATATTTCTCTTTTCTGAAGTGATAAGTTTCCAGCTTTTCTCTGATTTGGCTGTCAATACTTCCTTTTATGACTATATTTTGTTTGTTATAGTTATTTTATTTGCCGAATTATTATTTTCTTTTGTGGGGTGAAATAAAAAAGGAATTTTTTTTCAAAATGCCTTGAATTTTAGTAAATTTTCATTAACATTCATGTTCCTATCTTCTTACGCTGTTAGATCTATATTTGATTGTGTTATAAACTGTTTTACAAAAAATAGTACTTCTCTATCTGTCATTAACAATCTTAACAGAATTTCCACAGAAGTCATATCCGAATCCATTTTCTTAAGATTACTTGCCATTTTACATTTTGCAGGGTTGAGAATATTCTGAAATGGATTTTACAGAGTCCACAAAGGTTGTATACAGTAGAATTCAGAAGTTGGAGCCTGAAAACGTGAATAAAATTATAGGGTATCTTCTGTTACAAGATCATGCGGAACGAGAAATGATCCGGTTGGCTTTTAGCCCGGATAATTCGATTTATTCATTGATTAGTAAAGCTAAGTGTGATCTTGGACTGAACAAATTAGCAGTTGCTTCTGCTCCAATCTCACCTTCACAAGTGAAGCCAACAGGGGCCGTTTCAGACATTCCTCTACAATTTACTCCCTTTTCGCCAGCTTCATCGAACCCTGTCTCCTCTCCTGCAGCTACTTCACATAGGGCTGCTGTAAGTTCTTTCTGGGATGCTGCAGTGATTACTGACCAGCAACAAGTGCACAATTTCGATACACAAGGGTATTCGGATTCGGTTGCTGAAGATTATAGGCTTCAAAACCAAATGCAGTTCTTGACTTTAGACGATCAGTTAGAGTTTGCTAATTCTGTGAGTTCTGATTTTTCAAGTAATTACTTTTCTTCAGAATCTGCATTAGGTCCTAGAACTAATAGAAGGTCTCCAAGCATGCCTGAGTTTCCTGTTAAAATTTGTCATTATTTCAATAAAGGCTTCTGCAAGCATGGAAACAACTGTAGGTACTTCCATGGCCATCCAATGCCAGAAAGCTTTTCTATGATTTTTAGCCCTAAATCAAATGACATTTCGAATGATGAACATATTTTCTCACCTGGGTCTATTGAAAAGCTTGAAATGGAGCTTACCGAGCTTTTGAAATCGAGAAGAGGAATGCCTGTTTCAATTGCATCTTTACCAATGATGTATTATGAGAAATACGGGAGGACTCTCCAGGCAGAAGGGTATCTTACGGAGAGCCAGAGACATGGTAAGGCTGGTTATAGCCTTACAAAGCTTTTAGCTCGATTGAAGAATAGCATTCGTGTCATTGACAGGTCGAATATGTAAATATTCATAATTCTCTTGTTTGATTTATTGTTCGTTTAATTTTATGACTTCACAATTCAAATATAACTTTTAGTTGTTTTTGTTCAATACGCAGACCTCACGGGCAACATTCAGTGATTCTAGCAGAAGATGTCCCTAAGTATTTGGACTACTCTGGTGAGAGAAATGATCCTGGTGGAATAGTTGCTGGTTCTAGACAGATATATCTTACCTTTCCAGCTGAAAGTACCTTTACAGAGCAGGATGTTTCAAACTACTTTAGGTGAGGATATAGTTGAGTTTTTTTATTTGGAAAATTGAATGGTTCTCCTATTTGTTTAATTGTTTTCGAGTTATTATATTTAAAGCTTTCTTTTTCATTTGATTTTTTTAGCAAATTTGGGCCTGTTCAAGATGTTAGAATTCCTTGCCAACAGAAGAGGATGTTCGGATTTGTCACTTTCGTTTTCGTGGAGACTGTCAAGCAAATATTGGCAAAAGGAAACCCTCATTTTGTATGCGGTGCTCGTGTACTGGTGAAACCTTACCGGGAAAAGTCAAGGCTTGTTGATAGGTAAATGTTTTTTTTTTTTTTGTTTGTTTACAGGTGCAGCATCCATTATCTTCTATTTGGATTGTGGATAGATTCAGTCACTTTTGATTTGCAAACATAGTTAAAGTTTGGAAAATTAGTTATTGTTATTTTTCTATTGCTTTCTTTATAATCGGACCAAAATGTGATTGACATGGACCCATTATTTTTCTAAAGCTAACTGCCAAGACAAATTTTGATCCTTAGATATTTTCTTCCAGAGGAATTCTCATTGTGAAAAAACAGAATGATTCTATTTTGAATAGGGTTCTCTGCTATTTTTGATCATTTTGATTATCTTTTCATGCTTTCTTGCAATCATCAACATCAATAATACAGAAGACCTTTCAGCTGGCTTGTTCTCCCTTTGTTGACAAAACCTAGTGCTTCTTTTTCCACACTAAGTCTGCTTTCAAAAGTAAATAAAAAATCTCTTGTTTGATTCTTGTTCTCTTCTCACTTTTACAAATAGGAATGAAACTTTTTTTTTTTTGAAGGGAAATCTTAAGTGTGAATCAATCATAATCCCTTAACTTGCTTTTCTTTTGTAACATTTGCAGCAATTTTTATTAGAGGGAACATGTTTTAGGAGAATCGTACCCATCTTTTTTTCTTTTTAAGTTTTGCTTTTATGGTTGTATATTACCTTTGAATCTCTATCTTTCAAATTGATATTTATGGTTTTAAGAAAATCTTGATGCAGGAAGTATCCTGAGAAAATACAGCATTCAATGTATTACAGCCCGCACTTTATGGATGGAGATTCTGATCTTCATTCAAGTGAGTGAAGAGCTTCAGATAAATATACAATTTTTTGTTTTATTCCTATCATAATAATTTATGCGGATAATATTATTTTCCTTTAATATACATTTTTTTTTGGCTATTTTTGTAGTTCCAAGAGTTTGTGATAATTCAAGATTACTTAGGAAGCAGCTAATGGAAGAGCACGGGAATGTTCTTGAATTCGAGAGGAGGCGTCTCTCAGATTTGCAGTTAGCACCAAAATCTCATAACCATCATTCTTATTTTGGCTATTCAATGGATGAGTTGAAGTTCTCAGAAGGTCTAATATTCAAACTAATCTTTTATTTAGTTCTTTATTTTCTTGCTTTTTGACTAATATTGATCTATCGCTGCAACTGGTTAGTTGCTGCAGAACAAGCAGAGTTCCCATCTGCCGAGCGTTTCAATTATTTGTTGGACGTTTTGAACAATGGTTCCTCGAGCGAAGAAAAACTCCGGCACATAAGTACTAATTACAATGACCAAGATAGGTATTAAACGGGAAATTCATTTCTTATGCTGTTATTTTTAAAGCACAGTATGTTTATGTTCTGATACATACATATTTTGATTTTCCGTTTGCAGCCAAGGACTTAACCTTCCAGAAAGCCCATTTGCATCAACGATAGGTAGTGGTATTTCTACAGTTATATAGAGGATAAAAGGGAAAAAAAAAAATACAAAAATACATAAGAGAAGTATTTATAGAGGTGTAGAGAAAGGAGAGCCCGGTTTCGAAGATTACATTCAAGGGTTTGATACTACAGGAACTTATTTTTCTTTAGAAATTTACCTAAACCTGATCGGTCGCTTAATACTCGACATAGGAAATGGAGGAGAGAAGAATTACTAGATGAAGGACTACTTCACTTCTCCATGGTGGAGGAGAGGAGATTGCAAAGAAGACAGAAAGAAAGAAGACAGCAAAAGCTAATATTTTACAGGTTTCTAAGTTTTTTAATATTAATATAAATTTTGATTAATGTAATCACAGAAAAGCAAGCCTGTAGAGCTTGGATTGGTCTTTAGAAAGAAAATGTAATATATAGTTTGCTTTTTAGTTGAAAGAAAAATTATGCAGATTTGAGATTGAAAGAAAGTTGTAGAGCTCTCTGCCAAAACTCAAGTAACAAATGCTAATAAATCTAATTTATACTAAATTTGTATAATTACAATTCTTTATTTTGGCTTTGAAGTTTGAAATATAAGTGGGAAGTCATTACATAGCTTAATCAAAATCATGGCCAACATGTCATGTGTTTAAAGTTAATTATTAATTAAGTTAAATCTTTTATTGAGGATAAAATGGATATACTTTAAAAAAAATTTGTAGGTCCACATTTTCCTATGAGACCCATAAATGGTGGAATCAAAATATGCATATAATGATTATTGTTGGAGTACATGATTGCTTAATATTATATTTTGATAAGTAATTATTTATATTACAATTAAGTTCTCTGGCAGCCAATTAGATCATTGACTTTTTCTTTTTCTTTTTCATTTTTTTTTATTTATTTATAAAAGAGACACAATTGCATGTTCTTAAAGGGTCTTGATGTGGGCATTTGATGCATATGATAAGGAAGTGTGGGACCATATTCTGATTTTTTATGGATTCGTGGACCCTAGTAAGCTGTCGTGGTCCATTAGGGTTTTTATTGGTGATTTTGATGTGGTCATCTAATTAACATATACTCTATCGTGTGAAATATAAGTCTTTTTTTTTTCATTTTATCTCAATATAAAAAACGTTTTGAGTATTTTAAGAAATAATAAATGATATTTTTTAATATTATTTTTATTTATATCGAATATAATAAATATTTTTAAAAATAATTATTAATTTTGGATAAAAAATAATTTAGTCAATTTATTATTGATTTTATTATAATTTAGGAGAATTAATTATTTATTTAATTTTTGTATGAAAATATTAAATGATTTATATGTTGGGATAGAGGATTACTGTTAAATTGCACAATTTGTTATTAGTACAATCTCACTAGAAATTGTGTAGTATCTTCAACATATTTAGTTGCTCTGTTTATTGGAAAACAAATAAACATTTTCTCTTTTTACTTTAATTATGAACCAATCAAATAAGGGATGGGTAAAAATTTAAAGTATATGCAAGAAGTTTTATACTCCCTCTGTTCCTTTTTTGACAAACTTTCTTTCTATTTAGGGTGATCTATTTATATAGACAAAGTTGATATTTTGGTAAAAAAATGAAGGTACAAAGTCCATATTGCCCTTTATATAGCTTTCAATATCTGAAAATATTATGATAGTGACAAACAAAATATAGAAAACACATTTAATGAGGCTACGTTTAGAAGACAATTGTTTTATCCTTTTCTTTTTTCACTTTAATTAAAAATGCAAGAAAAATCAATTTATGAGCATAATTTTAGTCATATGTACACCATTTTTATAATTCTCTTCAAACAACAATGCACAATTTAAAAGATTGTGCCCATTCCAAATCCTAAATCAATGATTTTTAGTTTTAACTCGCATTCACAAATTGAAAATCATACCTCTCTAGGGCGATTGTTTGTTCGTTGTTTTAGTTTTTAAAATGATCACATTACTGAAGTACTTTTATGTTCTCTTTGTTAGCCGCCTTTGTTGAAAAAAAAAAAAAAAGGTTTTGCTCAATCCCACATCGAGGAGATGAGCAAAAGAGGGTGGTAGGTTTGGCTATAAAAGGAAGCCAATGTTTAGGTTTCTAAATACACCAAAACACACAAAAAACACTTGAATGTGTTTTATATTGGGTATTTAAAGCAAGTATTTTGGAGTCCCTTGGAGTATAAAATATTTGGGGTGTTTTGAGGGTGTCGGGTAGAAAAATATTTTGTAGTTGTGGTTGTAACAATTTGCCGCATAGTGAAAATTTTTCTTAGTTGTCGTTTGGCAACGGCCGTGGTTTTTCTCCACTTGGAGGGTTTTCCACGTTAAATTATCGTGTTATTTATTCTCTTTAATTTCTCAGTTATTATTTTATTTTCTCATTTGTTCCTGCTTGAAGCCGGTCCGAAGGGCGGAAAAATAGTGATTTTCCTAATAAGTGGTATCAGAACCTAGTTGTTAGGCGGAGTTTTTAGTGTTAAAATAATTTCTTGTAATTTAAATTATAAGTATGCACTGTGGTTGCAGCTTAGTCTGATCTTCCACATTAGAAATACTGTTGTTAGAAATTATTTTATTTTAAAAACAGGTGGAGTTTTGGACGTCTTGAAGTGGGTGGAACTTTGCTTTGGTGTGCTTGAGTACCGGTGGTGAAGGTCCTGACGATAATTATTGAAGTTATTCTGGTACAAAAGTTCTGATAATATACCGTGCACGTAACTTCTGTCTAGAAGGTCGGATTTTAAGTGGGACCACTTGTGACCCCTTCGTCCAACTGAGATTTTACGTGGAATGGTAATATTGTCTAGGAGATCATTGTGATCTTTCCTGGGTATTGCCGAATCGGTTTACTTCATTAATTATTGGGTTCACTGTTATAAGCACAAGTAAGCATGTCGACTATGAGATGTGAGATTGAGAAATTTGACGGGAGAATGAATTTTGCACTGTGGCAAGTGCAAGTCAAAGACGTGTTGATTCAGTCTGGACTGCATAAGGTTTTGAAGGGTAAACCAGTCAGCGGAAAGAATTCAGGAAAAGACAGTAGCAGTGGAGACTCAGAAAAATCCAAGATTAGCGATGAAGAATGGGAGGAGCTGGATATCAAAGCGGCAAGTCAAATTCGCATGTGTCTAGCAAAAAATGTTCTTACTAATGTGCTTGGATTGTCCACGACAAAAGAGTTGTGGGAGAAACTGAAAGAATTGTACCAGAGAAAAAATATATCCAATAGGTTATATTTGAAGGAGCAATTTCATACGTTGAAAATGACGGAAGGTACAAAGCTGTCAGATCACCTGAGTGTTCTTAACGGCATCGTCTCTGAATTAGAAACTCTTGGAGTGCAAACCGAAGATGAAGATAAAGCTCTCCGACTCATCCTGTCACTTCCTTCGACATATGAGCACATGAAACCTGTTCTGAAATATGGTAGTAAGGAAGTGGTGTATGCGGATGTGGTTAGTAAGCTCCTTACTGAGGAGAGAAGACTGAATGAAATGAAAAATAAATCATATGAGGATTCAGCTTTATCTGTCGGTACCAGGAAAAAGAATAAAAGCTCCGAAAAGAGGAAGGTTGTCTGCTGGGTTTGTGGTCAAACTGGACACGTGAGGAAGGATTGCCCGAACGGTGGAGCTGATTCGGCTAGAAGCTCTAACGTTGTTGCTGCCAATGTGATCTCTTGTGATGAAGGAGATGATGTGATCTCTCTGTAATTGAGAGATGTGAGTCCTTATGGCATGATTGCTACCTGTTAAGATGCCATGGAAGAGGACAGATTATTGGTAGGTGGTCCACGAAAATGCGCACGGCATTGGTTGACAGTTGATGCAAAGTGTGTGGTGGAAAAAATATGTCGATGGCTAATGAACTCTCGAAAAAGTCAACAGGAGGGTTGCACCATAAACTATTAGCAGGATCCGACATGGCCGATGGAAAATTTTTGGAGTCGGTAAAGTGGTTCCAAGTGGCGATACTCTTTTATGGTGGAGTATGATAATTCTTGACGATAAGAATTATAATTGTCGGTAGCAGACAATATTGTGTTTTTTTATATTTTATTTTCAAGGTGGAGATTGTTAGCCGCCTTTGTTGAAAAAAAAAAAAAAAAAAGGTTTTGCTCAATCCCACATCGAGGAGATGAGCAAAAGAGGGTGGTAGGTTTGGCTATAAAAGGAAGCTAATGTTTAGGTTTCTAAACACACAAAAACACACCAAAAATACTTGAATGTATTTTATATTAGGAATTTAAAGCAAGTATTTTGGAGTCCCTTGTAGTATAAAATATTTGGGGTGTTTTGAGGGTGTCGGTTAGAAAAATATTTTGTAGTTGTGGTTGTAACAATTTGTCGCATAGTGAATATTTTTCTTGGTTGTCGTTTGGCAACGGTCGTGGTTTTTCTCCACTTGGGGAGTTTTCCACGTTAAATTATCGTGTTATTTATTCTCTTTAATTTCTCAGTTATTATTTTATTTTCTCATTTGTTCTTGCTTGAAGCCGGTCCGAAGGGTGGGAAAATAGCGATTTTCCCAACACTCTTTAGTTTTTTAGACAGTGAGGTCTAAAAAGAAAACAATAGAGATATGCGTGTAAAAAAAAAAAAAAAAAAAATAAGTTTGATTGTGTATGTATTGAACTTAACTACAAACATGTAAAAGTACTACTCATTCAAAAAGTTGGTGCACGCTTTTTTACTTATCTATGTAAATCTAGAGAATACAAAATCAGCGCAACTTAATGTAAAGTGCACCTAGACACCGAAGAGGATTGAACAATTCATAATAAAACATCTACAGACGCATTGTATGTTATCTACATAAGCTGAATTGCTTGTATTGCTTCCTTTAGAATGCCTATATCAAATTTAATTGAAGATGACAATTTTTTCATTCCTCGTCAAACTATCCTTAGAAAAATGAGGAATCTTGTAATTATACCCTTCAAAATATTTCAAGACTTCAAGCATGCATGTCTGCAAAGTCAAAAAGCACTTTGTTAAAGATCATATGTAGAAAAGACATCATAAGCTTGCAACTTTTTTAATAGAACACTGATTTAACACTCATTGCATTTCAAACAATAGCATATTTGTAGTTAAAGTTTTTTACCTCTTCGCTAATATTTTTTCGTCATCCTTGTTGTTTCAGAAATAGGGGATGAATTGTCAGAAACTTTAGCATCGTTTCAGTAAACGCACAGCTACATACTTTGAGGAAGATGGTATATCATCTACGTCATGTAAAGTATTCAAGATCATAAAACTTTATGAGTAACAGTGAACAATTTCAAAACTAGAGGGAGAATTAGAAGGTGTGAGGACCAAATCAAATATTTGTGAAAAAGTCATGAAAGATAAACTTTTGTTTTTTTTTTTTTTTCTCTTGCAATTTCATGTGAAAAAACTTAGATGTAGACCACTGTTATATGTGAGAGGTCATCTATGAAGAAGATGAGGAGACAGTTCAGGTTGAATTAAAATCTTGGCTCCAAAATCAAATTTCTCAATGCAAATTTTCAAATGAGTACATTTCATAATTAAAAAAAAAAAAATTTGGTGGAATCTTCCCTCCAAAATGATTTTAACTCTCTGCAAGATTTGCTTCAATCATTGTATTATTTTAAAATTTTTAATCTAAAACAGTTATTTTTGAGTTTTAGCCATTAATTGACTTTACTGGGAGATCAGAGCACGAGAAAATGGACCGTAAGTGAAGAAGGATGTAATAAATGTAATGTTGAAGGTAAATTTAGAAAAAAAATTTCTTTTCCTTAATTCCTATGCAAACTAATTTTTGTCTACTATCCCTGTTTCATTTATACAGAGAAATTACTCAATATGAAAATTTGTCCAAGATAAAATGTCCTCTATGCCCTTATTTATAGTCACACAATTTGAGGAATTAAGAGTTAGATCACTTTAGAAGCAATAAATATTGTTTAGGGGCATAAATGAAAAATAGTGGAAAAAAATTTTATTTTCTTAATCCGCGCTGTGCTCCACTTTCTATGTAAAAATGAAATGGAGATAGTAAAAGAACGTCTATTAATTAACATGCATTGGATAGCATGCTCCGTTCTTGCATTGGCTTATTGATTAACATCCACATTAAATATTTTTTCCTTATAAGTTCGTTTTAAGATTTATTGCATGGTGATTAAACAACGATTAATTTTCCTAATTATAACAAAATATTTATTAATTTAGTTAAGTTACGTTTTAAAAAATTATAGAAATAATAGCATTTAATATAAAAAAAAAGTAAAATAAAAAAAAACATCATTAACTCGTTCATGTTCTCAAAATGACTTGTGTTTGTGGATAAAATAACTATCATGAAATGATTTATATTTATTGACAAAAGGAATAGTAAACTCAATCAATTGTGACTTAATTTAATTTTAATTTGAATATCTTAATTCAATATAATATAATTTCGCGTGTGTCCAAATATGATTTAATTTAATTTCAATTAAAAATCTTAATTTAATTTAATTTCAATTTTGGTGTCTTAATAGCATTTAACACCATATATACATAACAGATAAAAAGAATTTGCAAGAAAAGCATTTGTTCATTTCTTGACCCAACAATGAAAACCTCATCCACAAGAAACAACTTAGTGCACAAAAATTAGTTCAATACAATAAATCAAAAACTAATAATATTGCACTTTAATCACCTTGATTTAAATTGACTCTTTATCTTTTTGTGGTAGGTTTTTGCTGGAAATGAAAATTCAAGTTAGAATATGATTGTGAAAAAATTATTTTAAAATGAGAAAGAACAGTGACAGTGAAGCAAGCATGTAATCATATTATTAAAAAGCAGCAAGCAAGCAAAGCAGGGCACTTGTATGCTAAGCAATACTTTCTCCTTCTTCTCTTCTTCCTGTTAGTTTTATACAGTTAAAGATTTAGTTGTAGTCTTTTCAAAGAAGAAAAATGGGTCTCTCTCTTGGTAATAAGGTTTTTAAATGAACCAGAAGAGTAGTAATTGAATATGAGGCTGGGCTATGAGATCCATTAGAGTTACTAAACAGCCCAAACAACTCAAGAGGGTGCAGCTTGAAATTGGTATAACAGTTCCACTGCATATTGTTAATCAAATGGATTCTGCAATCAATACTAGGATATGAAGATGAGGCAGATTCTCCAATTAAGGCAACAGATTTTACATGGCATAACAGGATCAATTACTATCGTGCAACTCATATCAATACTTTCCAGATCTTCGCTTGCGAACGCATCAATATATGGATTAGCTTCATTTATGAATAACTTTTTAGAAAAAGGGGTGTTAGTCTTCAGCGTCATGCGTGTTTCTCTTAATATCAAAATGCGAAGACACTATCAGAATTTAAACCCTTAATCCTTCGACTCAAGAGGCTCTTAAAAAAACAGAAAAATGAAAATTCAAATAAACAAACTAAAAAAAATCAAAATTCATATGCAAATTCATATGATGGGATGGGACATGTATTGCTGGAATCAGAAGCCTAAAAAACGAGAGAGAACCAAGAAATTCAGGAGGCTAGCAGTTCAATTACACTGAGCCTTGCAATTCTTTGGCATTAAATAGTGGCCCATCCATCATACAAATATTACAGTTTTCTCGTCATCTGTTGCGTTCGCAATCAGTTGTTGTAACTACTCAGTAAATGTTACAACGGCCTCATTGAACAGTCACTGGACTCAGAATTCCAGACACAACGTTCCTCAGTAAACATCAAATTATCTAAAATCATATGAAGTTAATGTTTGCATTGGCCTTGAACCAAGTGTGAAATATTGTACAGTCAACCTAAAAATTTTCTATAAGAATGATAAATGGAACGAACTCCAAACCACCGTTGCTTTGCTGCTTGACCGGTTGTTTAGCCTAAGCTTTTGCTTCTGTTACAGCATGAAGCAGCTCATCTGGAGTTGCAGCAGGGTCCAGATCCCAACACTTATCTGGCAAAGTACATGTTTCGCCTTCAAGAGGCCAAGATGGTACCTGGTGAGAAAAGCGTAACATCTCTCTCCTTGGAATCCATCTAATAGCATCTTTGTTCGTGTTCCTCTGGTATACTGTCTTGAAACCTGCCAACTTGACGAGAGGAGCGACACAGACTCCAAGAGCTTCGGAGTAATCATCGAGAACTTCTACCATCTCATACTGATGCCTAACATCATCTGGAGTTGATCTGTCCCAATCAGCTGACCAGTTCCGATAAACAGCCCAAATATCTCCACTTTTTGGGTATATCCGAACACAACCACCCCTGCCCGCTTTCTCCCCTTTCAATAGATGAGAGAAAATGTTCACTTGATCGACAATATCAGTATTCCATGCTCTGAAGTGTCCACAAGATTTCGTAAACCCACAATCTATCCAATTCACTTGCCCAAATTCACTATCAGTTTTAGAGTTCAAGTAAGTAATGAGAATCTTAAAGGGTTTAACTGAGACAATCTGGCGGATCAAACAGTACAGGCGAGGCATGCCATCATCTTCATCATATATAGCCCATATTTGTTTTGGTTTGAAGCATTCCTCCGATCTATCCTTGTCAAAATCGTGAAAATCAGGGTCAGGCACTGTTATTGAGATCGGTGCAATTATGGTTGCCTTTATTTGATGGCCAGGAACATCTGAATTATTCAGAGCCGCTCCTGCTTCTGTTGATTGAACTTGTTTGTTCTCTTTAACTGCTGCAGCTGAAGCAGCAGCAGCAGTGGCGGAGGCAGCAGCAGCAGCAGCAGCAGATCTCATATCTTCTAATTTCTTACGGATATCAGTCCTTGCCTTGTCAATCAACAACTTCCTAGCATCAAAAGCAGGCGCAATTGAAATTCGCCTGTTTGGAAGTTCATTTGTACTCGAAAGCTTAGGGTTCTGCTCGACACTGGCATTTCCATTAGCCAATCCAACTTCCGAGGGAGGCTTCAATCCCTTTTCTTCATACCCATTTCTAAAGGTGGTTCCAGTGACAACCTTCCTTTTCTTATCCGGTCTACCAGCTTTTGGAGCTGAGGATTCATTGTAGCTAGCAGAGACATTTGAATTCACATTACCTATGGCAGTTTTCATTGACCGCTTTCCATTGGCTGCTGGTTTGAAATTTGCTCTTGCTCCAGTAGCATTTCCATTAGCCTGATAAACAGCATCAGTTAATACAGTAGATGATCCATTGTGACCCACAACTCCACTGGAAGTCCCAGACAATGAGCTCCACTGGAATGACACATTTGAAACATACTCATAGCCATGTCCAGTGTGTAATCCTGAGACTCCATTTCCTGAAAATACAGTAGTAGCGGTTGGGACATAGGTAACTCCATCATATCCATGACTTCCATACCCACTACCAGGAACGTATGACCAGGGACAGTAAGGAAAAGAACCATTCACTGGAGCAGTCCCTGTTTCCACAGCAACGAAAGTACCTCGACAGTTCTTACATGAAAGTCTCTTATTCACATACTTCCTTAGATACTCGTACTGAACTTTACAAGAAGTACAAACAGTCCAAAAGGTATCCAGACCATGAGAGGTTGATGAATTGGAACAACTGTTATATCCTGTTACCCCAGCAGTATGCACTGAAGATAAATTTGTCTGCACAACACAAGGTGCCATCTGTTTGTTTCTCTTGAGATCATAAGAGCTCCTCTTAAGACTATCTGACAACATGGTCCATGCTTCAGATACGAGTTTAAATGCCCCATCAGCACCCACAGTTTTATTCTTATCAGGGTGAAGCAACACTGCCATCTTCCTGTACTGCTTTTTCACTGCATCTCTGTCAGCAGAAGGCTTCAGTCCAAGAACTGAATAATAATCAATTTCACCATTGCATTTAACCTCAGATGCGATGTAAACTTCAAATGTGGCCACCATCTGAGATATACCCTCTAGTCCAGGACACAAAGATTTTGCCTTTAAAGCATAGTTCTTTGCACCAGCAAAATCTTTTTCAAAAAATCGCTTCTCGGCAATCTCTTTTGCCCTAAGGGCCTCCTCTACGTTGACTTCCATGTAAAAATTAAAGTCACTAAGAAAGCCAATATCTCAATATAAAAGCTATGACCAACTCAGCAGGCATAACAGCACAAGATACCCAATTCTCACGCATAACCGCATTTTCTTATCTGCAATATTTTTATCAGAATGTTTAGATCCTTGTGGTATCAAGCTTCAGAAGTAGCATTCAAAATTAATTCAAAGTAAATTCTTAATTGACCAAACAAAATACATCAATGGGATGAATCTAATGTACCGGCAACAGCACATATAGAAACCATTTTCTTGGGATTTAAATCTAGTATCAAAAGAAATATAACCAAACTGAGCTCTCATTGATTGCTGAGAAATGTAAAGAAAAGAGAGGGGGGAGAAGACTGCGAATTCAAATCTAAAATGCCTCCCTTTGTGCTGATTAAAATTAAAAACTATACTGCAAATCAACTAAATCAACCATGTAAGAGTGATTTACCAGAGTTTGGTATCTCTACAATTTCCTCATTTTCCTCAAATTTCCCACTAACCAACCAGACCCGGGTGAAATTTTTTTCTTAAAAAAAAAAAAGAAAAAAAAATATTAGACAGCTACAAAATCAAAATCTCAGATCACTAACACCCAAGAGATTAAAATTCAGCTCAAATTCCCAAATAAAACCTCAAAATTCACTGACTTAACATCAAAAAGAAATGCACATAGATCGAAGCTTAATAAACCCTAGATTTTCGATAATTAATTCCAAATTCTCCACTAAAAATTAAACCCACACCACACAAAAATCACAGTGCACACTAGTACAGTAACAATTAAATTGCAAATAATTAAACTAACCACAACAAAAATTCCCAAAACCCAAAACGAGAGAGAGATAAGAACTCACTTGCTGAGATTTGAACAGTGAAATGGCAAGTGAAGCAAGACCCAGATCGCCACGTGTACTTGTAAGCTCGAGGAAATCAAGACAGTGACCTGATTTCGTGAATATCACTGTACTGTAAACACACTATCTCACACACACAAACACAAACAACCCACAAACTACTTTTTTTTGCTTCCTTATTTTTATAGATGATAACAAAGTACAAAAATGATAAAGAGATTTAGGGTTTTCTAAGCGGATGATTAGTGAATTGGGTCTTGGGTTGTCATGTGGGTCATAGTTCGGGTAGGGATTGTAGGGGAATCGGCGGCGAGGATTTGGGACACTCCTGTCGATCGCCGATCAGAAAATTGAGGGAAAATTAATAAATAAAAATGATAATTTCCAGTGCAAGTAAACGGTGTTAATACTATTTAATGGTGGAACTTGCTATAGTACGCCACGGTGCGTATTCTACGTATTTCATTTTCTTTTTCCATTTTGGCTTTCTATTTTTTATTTTTTAATAATTGTAGTTGTGTTATTAATTAATATATTTTTTATTTTGATTGGGTAGTGTTTGTCAGAAGTTAGAAGTCAGGGTTTTTTTTTTATATAATTATTATTACTTTTGAGAAAACAATAAATGAGTGGTTTTATTATTTTTAGCATTTTCGAGATATCTACATAAATCAATTTTTAAATTTTATCAAGTAAATATTTTCTTATAGTTTTGAGGCATGATTTATATTGTCAAATCTATAGTAAGAGAAAATTTTGAGGCATGATTTTTGTATATACAGAAATGATGATGTTGTTTTTAAGGGAACACTTTCATGGAATTTTGAAATTTGAATTTAAAAATATTAATTCATATGGTTAATATTAATAGACCTCAATAATGCTGTAGTCTACACAGCAGGAAGCAATTTTTTCCTTTGAATGACATTCGGCAAGAGATAGAAAGATCAAACTAGCCCACACTTGAATTAATATTAAAAACACTTTCGTTATTTGTGATTACTTTTGTTAATATTAAAAGAGAAGATTTAATAATACGACTTAAGTTTTATAGATTATTGTTGAATTCAAATATATTTTATCACCGAATAGCTTCTTTTTTATAACTAATTGCTATTTAAAGACTATTTTTAGAATGAAGTAACGAATGGAATAGAAAGTTTTATGGCGGTCTTAATTTTTACTTTGATGTATTGAATAATTTAACTTGTAAAATTGCATCTATTAATCACCAACTTATAAAATTTTCTATCGAACATTTCTTTCTTATAAAATTTGATTAATTAAAAAATGTGAAAATTATTATTATAAAATTTATAATAACCGCACATCAAATCAATATTTTCATATAAAAGTCAAATCACCAAAAAATTATTATTAACATTGTGGAGATTGTACAAAGTTACTAATATTCATAATTTTAAGGATACAATAAGTCTCTCACGATGGAAATTTTTTTTGTGAAAGATGGTATGGCCTTATAGTATAGGATCTACAAGTTGCTGATCTTATAGATAGGGAAAGGGGGAATTGGAATGCAAATCGGATAATAGAGCATCTTAGTACCCGAGATATTCGTGCTATAATGAATATTCTGTTACGAGTGAGACAAAAGGAAGCTTGTGTTATATAGCATTTTGTGAGGAAGGGGATTTACATGGTGCGATCGGAGTGCTTTTTTAGCTTGCGAATTCTAGGAAGGGTAGGAGAGCGTTTTGAGGGAGACATGCGGAAAAGATTATGGCGTTTATAATTCCCCCTAAGATGCGAGAGTTCATGTGGAGACTGTTGAAAGGTGTTATCCCTACTAGAGTTAAGTTAGTGGAGAGGGCTATGAGAATTGCAAAGCAGTGTTGTTTGTGCACGGAGGATGAAGAGATAAATCATGTTTTTTTTACGGTGTAATATGGTGGGGAGGTTTAGAGACAGAGTGGACTAGATAAGGTACTCAATTTATTTTCGATGAAATAATTTTTTCTGCAGGTACTTCACGAACTCGATGCTACCCGAGTAGCATATGTTTTATCGATTATATGGAAAATATGGCAGGCTTGAAATGGAGTTATTTGGCGGCAAGAGGAGTGGTATCCATGATTTATCATATGTCATGCTAAAAGCCTCATACAGACTCCAAAGACAAGTGTTGCATCGGACTCAAGATGGTGATGAAAGGTCAGCCATATTGAGACACAGACTTAGACAGTGTATTGTGCGAAGGGGCCCTATTCAGCTCGACTTAGCTTCGCAAGGTGGAATCAGCTCGCAAGCCTTTACGAATGCTGCAATTTTCTTGGAGTTGCTAGAGCTTTCTATAATTATTCTAGGTCTCATATCTAAAATAATGTTCCTAGATGCTTGTTATCCGTTTATTACTCGGCTCAACAAAAGTTTGAGGTTTTCTTTTTTTTTTTTTTTTTTTTTTTTTTTTTTAAGTCTTATGAAATTTGAGATGCCATAAGAATTTTTTTTATAATGTATAATGATATATTTATATATTTAGCCATTTAATATGCACAATGCAATAATTACTTGCATTGTATAAAAAATTTGCCATTCTTTAACCCAGTCTCTCTCTCTCTCTCTCTCTCTCTCTATCTCTCTCGGTTGTCTCCTTTGCTCGGGGATAGTTCATTTTCGTCCCTTTCTATAGTTTTTTTTATTTAATTTTCTTTTTAATAATTTCTAAATATGTGATTGTTTGGAATAAAACTTTGATTTAGTTTCTCAGATTTGTAATAGTTGATAAATCTTGAGTATTTTGGTACCTATTAGTAGGATCATTAATTTATTTCCTTTTATGGAGTTGTTCCTCGTTATTCAGAAATTTTTATATAGATATTTTGTATCTCCGGTAGTTGAAAATACAAGATGGATTGTTAGTTGTTTGTGGTTGGAGACTTCATATCTTCAAGTTTGGGTAAATTTCTTTTATTAGTAGAGTGTGGTAGTGCGGGGTATTTTTTCATTAAAGTTTGATATATTAAACTCTCATGCGAATGTCAATTGTAACAAAATTTTTGAAAAAATAATGTCCGAAATGATATTGCAGAAAGTTTTTTGTCGTCTTATTTATAAATTGGCCAATTTTTACCCGGAAAATTAACCGATTTTGCCAAGATCATCTTTAAACAGAAAATTTCAATTTTCTATATTTATATTACTTATTCTTAAGAAAAAATTATGACGTATTCAACTTATACTCATCAATGAATTTTCAATTTTTCACAAAAAAAAAAGCATAATGGAATTGAAATTCAAATTACATTCATGTGCTTAGTTGATGGGATAAGGATAATGAAATGAGAAATTTGTAAAAAAAAGACTAAAATAATAATAATAATTAAATTATTGAAATAGATAGTAAGAAGAATATAAAGACATAAGGTATTTTATGAAAATCTAAACCATATATTAGAATATAAGAATATAAGAATTACCAAATGGGAGAATATAAGAATTCTCATTACTTGATTTATTACAAAACCCATTTTCAGTTCCACAATATAATGGCTATAATGCAAATTCAACCTACTAAATCATTTAACGGTAATAATAGATTTACCAAGTCAAGTAACATGACCTAATTACCAAATGGGACATTCGAGTGCACATAATAATAGATAACCTTAAAAAAGAAAAATGTTAGTGATTCGTTTGGTATAAATGAATTCAAAATATGTAATGAATGATTCTATATATCAAGTCAATAAAAAAAAAATTAAAAAAAATAATACTATTTTGTTCATTTTTTTCTTAATGTATAGTCAGAAATACTCTTGTTTAAACTAAAATACTATTCGTAATTGATTTGACATATAAATAAACTCATCCATCGAGTGTAAATAAATCTTTTCCATGTTCTAGAGTGATCAATGGCGTTTATCAATTGTAAAAGCTTTATATTAATAGAAAGATTATTAAGTCTTGGCAATATAGGAAGTTATGACAACTTCTTAATCAATTGTTGCTAAATAGGAATATAGGTTTATGACAATTAGATTTTTTCATAGTTTGCAAGCTTTGATAAGGAGAAAAAAAAAAAAAAGAAATTATAGACAAAAGGAAGGGTAACACTGCCTATGGTATTTGCAGATTTTTGGCTAAATATGAAGAAATTAAAAAAAAAAAAAAAAAAAAAAAAAAAAAAAAAAAAAAAACAAAGTTCGTGCATGTCTTCCTACCATAGGGTCTATGGACAAGTGCCCTGATTTAGACTATAATAAAGGTTCCTACCCTAGAACTGTAGGGCACCTACATTATAAAGTTAGGACATCTATCCTTAAAAATTAAATTATAAAATTTTTACTCATAAGCCCAGTCTACACATTTTTGGTAATTTATTTTCAATCATATAAATATTTAGCTAAAGATAATTGTAAACTAGTTGGAACAAACCTAAACTTGTAGTCTAGACTTCTAGTTATCATCTTAGGCTTTCACAAAAGAATGCAAAACCCAACATTAACAAGTCTTCCTTTGTTCAATGTTTGAATTTGAGTGACGAGTCACAGAGTAGTTTAATTTTGTGGAATTTATTATGTTTAAATCAAAATTTATCAAAATTTAAAGAATTTGCAGATGAATTCTAAATATAAAAAGAGTACAAGTTATTAAAATTAATGAATTATAAGTCTAATGTAGTAATATTTAGAATAAATTTTATTATTATCCAAATATAAAATTTATTTATAAATGAAATTTTTTTAAAAAATTGTTTGTAAATGAAACGAATTACACATGAGTGAATAAGTGCTTTAAGCAAGCTTGAAAAATCTATTCTTGTTATCAAATTACATTTAAGTTAATTTTATAAAAAAACTCTTCCCCTCTCTCCTCCTCTTTCTCTGAAAATCTAAAACCTCATTTCTTTTTTTCCACGGATGGTCATCAGTGAGCTCTCACCGGTGGTTACCTATTTCCCTTTTTTGTTTGATTTTTTGAGAATAATCCTTATATATGCATACATTGAAATTTATTGCTGCTCATATATTGAGAATTTATCCTCAAATCTAATTCTGAGTTATTGTTATCACTATTATTGTGATTTTATTTAGTGTCTTTTATTATTTGGATAGTTATGTAGAAAGAAGTACAGATCTCCTCTCTAATAGAAGGAAGAAATTTGGAAATAATCAAATCAGACTTGTAGAAAGATTATGGAGTCGAACAGTGACCATAAATAGCTACCAAGTGGAGCAAACAATTGCTTATGGCATATATAAATATTATGATCTGTCAATTCGATCAAATACTTCAAATTAAGATTGTGTTTTTTTTATTCTTTGTATAATTAGTTTATTATTAGGCTTCCTATATAAAACATAGAAACATATTGATCTGTATTCCATATTTATATACATTTTCAATTTTCTAAAAAAAAAAAAAAAAGTTAATTTTATCAAAATTTATAAACAAAAATTTTTCTGTACGCAATTTTGTAATCTTGCTGAAATGACAAAAACAATGAGTGTAAAACTTAATTGTTGAGACAAATCAAATAGTAAATAGAATAACAATTTTGGCCCAATTGAGTAAATTGGACTTCAAGATGGACCTAACTATGTTTAAACTTTAAAGGAAGTCAATGAAGCCTTAATTTAGTGGTTATCATATAATTATTGTTGCTCTAAATGAGTTTAAGAATGTATATAGTAACTCTTTAAAAAAATTAAAAAAAAAAAACTTTAAAGGAGGAATTTAATAAGACATAATAATATAGATATTATTTTTTTCTTTTTTTCTAATTGAAATTAAAAATTGAAATAGATATTAAAGAGAGGTGTATGCGTTTATTTTATAAATTATATATAAGAGCAATAGACTAAAAAAACATTATAAGCTGTAATCATCACTTTGAATGATATTTATCAAATTAATAACATTATTTTGTTAAATTGTTTTATCTTTACATTTTTGTGATATAAACCCTAGAGGAAGTTTCTACAATGTATAATAGAATTGAGGTATGATTGGGGTTGGTTGAAAAATAGCCGGTCCGAAATGAGTTAAATGGTTTTCTTTTTTTTTTTTTTAGTTGGACCACCCAACCCCATTATGCACTTTTGAGACCCATTTCTACTTTTATAACAAAAAAAAATAAAATAAAATAAAATAAAATAAACGCAACATTAAATTAATGTCCTAGCGTAGACCATCACTCATGTGACAAGTGACACTGACAACCATAAAATGATTATGAGATAGGATGGCATTTTCATAATAAATACTAATACAAATAAATATAATAATAATAATAAAATTGTAAACAAAAAATACCAAAATGTCCTATAGGCTGTAATGCTACATTATAAATTAGACTATATCATTAATTTTTTCAACGTGATAATAATATATATTATTTATAGATTTATATATTCATATATAAATATGAGATATTTTTGAGCTAGGTCGGGCTTGACAAATTTAAAGCCCATTGCAGGATCCGCAGGCCCACTTGATGCCACCATTGCATCAACAACCTTTGACTTGTAAAGTATGATGTTTCAGAAGAATAAAATTAATGAATTGTATTATAAGATCAACCTTGTATTTTCTTTTCTTTCTTTTTTTTTTTTTAAAAAAAAAAATAAACTATGAGTTTCATTTTATTAGGCAATCATGTCAAAATGGAAAACATCCTGATAAAATATTACGGATAAAATCTTCGATAAATATAGCAAAATATAAGAAGAATTTCTTCACTGCTATCTCTAACAGAGTAAAACCACATTTCCTTTTCCTCTTCAATTTTAAGAAAAATGAACAAATCTCCATTATTTAAAATAGAACATGAAACTGTTATTTCAACAAATAAAATAATCTTATGAAAATAGTAATTTTCCTTAATAAATTTATGAACAGATTAGTGTCGCTCCTTAATTTTTTGCCCTGACCATAATAAATCAAAAGTCAAAAAGAAAAAAAAAAAAAAAAGGTAAACAAATCAAACGTTTACAGGTTTGCAGAGGAACATGAGCGACGATGCGGACGCATCACCACTGAGTCTGCCATTGCCAAGCCTCTCATAATAATCAACACAAAACAAAGAAAGCGAGAGCTGAACCTCATCCCGAGTCCAAATCCTTCTAACCCGGTCGGAGTCACCGAGTCTCAACCGTCGGCCGAGTCGACTCAGTACAGGACGTACGCAAACCATGTAAAGCTTCTTATACCCGCCGAGAGCGACGACGACAGGTCTTACAGTAGAAGGAGGAGGAGAAGAAACGTGGCGGAAACAGAGGTCTTCCCAAAGAGAATCATTGCGGGCAATGGTGCACCAGAGACGGCAAACGCAAGCGGCGACACCGAGAGAGCGGCCGTCGAGTCGTTTGAGGATTTCGATGAGAATGTCGACGTGGTCGTTTATAGGGAAGGCGTGTCGTCTCTTTTGTTCATGGAGAGATGACGACGATACGTATGGGAGCATCGGTTGGGGTTTGGGATTGAGTTTTAGAGAGGGAGACACGGAGAGTGTTTGAGAGGAGAGAAAAAAAAAATGGTAGTTTGGCTTTTATACACTCTAGTGTTAGTTTATCAACTATCAAGCTACTGTGTTATTGTGTATACGTGGGCCTGTGTTTTCATTTTAAAAAATCAATTATTGATTATTGATTTAAGGGTACTACATATACTACATACATAGAATCATAAAAAATTTATACTGTAAAATTAGTTTTTCTAGTAATTGTTAATTATATTTTTTTAGAAAAAGTTATTAAAATTTTAGTATTAAATTTTATTACATATATTTCACTCTTTTAAATTTTAAATATTAGTATAACTATTAAGACACCAAATCGATAAATATTAAATACTAAATGAATAATTATTGATATTAGAGCCTAAATCGATTCAAATTTATTCAAATTGAGTTAAAATTATAATTTTAAAAATTTAAAGTTAGAGTGGGATTTATTTTTAAAAATTGGTGTTTATTAGTTTAGTTGGTATAAATTCTGGAAATCGAACCAAATGGAATCATGAACATTGCGTAGGGTATTTGACTTAAGAGGGGGGGGGGGGGGGTAGTGTATTGGTGGATTTGAAAAAGAGGGAGGGAGTGGGGGTATCGAGAAGAGGGAAGAAGGGGCCAAAGGAAAAGAGCCAAGAAATAAGAACTGGAACCGATGCTTTGCTCTCTTATTTTAAATGCTTTTGGACATTGTTTTGGAGTTAAAGAAGATTTTGTTGTTATTGTTTTTGTTTTTGTTTTTGTTGTTGTTGTTTGCATATTTCGAGACATTGGTTCTGTCTCTGTGCCGTTGAGAAAATTTTTCACTAACTTCCGAGAGAAATAGATAGATAGAATCATAGAAATGCATCTTTATATTTGGTATAATTATATATTTATATGCATTCTAACTCTTTTATCTACTCTATATCAAAGCTACTAGTGGACCGTTTATTAGGGTACCCTAGAGAAGAGGGGCCTGTACCCTAATGTTAGGACTTTTTCATTTTTTAGGGTTTGTTTTAGTCTTTGTAAATGGCTTTGTGTGCTCTTTATTTTTGTTCAGAGGATTTTATTTGGTACAGTTTTCTTAAAGTTATTTAATAACTAAGAGTAGGTAGGTGGGTCTTGATCTCAATTATCACTTGATAACTAAATCTAGTGTTTAGCCATTCAGTCATGTTCGATGAATGAGGGTCCAATGAATGTTTTAAAATTCAAATATTATAAAAATTGAAAAATAATAATGAAAACACTAAAAATTAAATTATAGTTTTTATAGGAGAATGAATCGAATTATACATTGAAACGAGAAAACTAGTTATTAGAGGTGTCTTTTGTTGGAAGAATTTTAGACTTAAGCGTGTTCATTTTAAGAAAAATTTCATTACGGGTGACCTCCTAGAAAGTTCCTCATTTCATATTGATAAAAATTTTTATTAATTTGATAAGTCCAAGTCAATAGAAGAATTACTCCTACTATATAGCCTATAATATTATTTTTTGATGTTGGCCTCCAATAAATAAAAAATTAAAATTTAAAGTTATTAATATTTAAACTTTTGATATCCCCACAATGAACTGCCAATCACTAATAGTTGAACCAAAGAAGGTTTGAATTTCTTTAAATTTTCTAATTTATATTTATTGTTTAAAAATCTATTATTATTATCTTCAACGTTTGATGATAACTCTGCATCTTTTCTTTTTGGTTTATTTCAAAATATAATTCACTTTCTTTTCTTGCATTATAGTTAATCATTAAATTGTCTACTATACCCTTATTAAATTTTATCTTATTGTCAATAACCCTAATTAATTCTCACTTCATGTGTTATTTAAGATAGACCCTAATTAACCCTAAATTTTGAATCATAAGGCAGAAAAAATGTAAAATGTTTGCCTGAAAAAAAAAAGTAAATTGGGTGGCAACCAAAGGAAAGGAAGAGAGGTTAGGGGAATAGGTATTTGATTGTCTTTATGGTGTTGGAATTTGGCCCAGAAAGGAAACCCCCAAGTCCTCTGAGACAGAAAGCACATAATATAATATGATGAAGATGAAGAGATGAAATTGACATTAGATTTGTAGAAAGAAAGAGCAACCCCACATATAATTATCATGGGAATTTTGTTTTGTTTTGTTTTGTGTTGGAGTTACTTGGTAGATGCATATATTACTATTCCTTTGTAGAGGAATTTTATAATTTGCAAAATTACAAGAAGAGAAAACCCATTCCAATTGAAGCAAATCACTCCATGACTATCATTTCTACTTTGTTGTTTGTAAAGTATGTGCCTCTTGCTAATTGGTCAACTTTTTTTCACCATTTCTTTATCTATCACCATGTGCTTTGTACAATCAAAACTAGTTTATTTATTATGGTAAGCATTCTATTCAAACAAATTGAATTAATCTAAACTCAATAAAACAATAATCCTCGATCATAATTTCTGATAGGAGTAGAGCGCTCATTTGAGACCTATTTCGATCTTCATAAATTTCTTGAGATTTTTTTTTTTATAGAATTTTATTAGAGCATCTATAACCGCCTCTGGTTTAATTGGACAAAATCATTTTATAAAGAAAATTGAATTGAGCCGAATCAAATGGAATAGTAAATTGGATTAAGTTCAATTGAATTAATTTGATTGGATTTAATTTAATTTCTCAATTTTAATTTAATTTTTGAATTAAAGTCAATTTGATTTTTAAAATTGTATTAAATTAAACTGAATAAATCAAACTGATGGATTTAATTTGATTGGTTTTATTTATACATAAAATAATATGTGCATGGACTATTGCATTTGACTATTAATTAGAAATAATTTGATCTTTGGGACTCGAGTCCCAGCTAGGAATTAATGATTTAATTATGTAAATTTTAGCATCCAATGTTTATTTTAGTGGTTTCTTGTGAACCCAATACATACATTTTTCAACCTTCCTAAAAATCCAAATAGCAAACCTTTCTGTTCGGACTCATATACATGTCTTGGTATTACTTGCCAACATTCTTTTTATCTTTTTAATGCCAACATGTGATTTTTTTTTTTTTTATATCATATCTCTATATGATTATACATATTGTAAGGCATTCCATTTATAGAATTATCCTGGTAAACTTTTTTTTTTTTTTAGTATTAGGAAGGGGATTTGAACCCGAATCTATTGTCAGATCACATATGCATTTATTACTATGTTATGCCTTAGTGTGCTCGTAGCAAACTTAATTTGTTATCAATAATGTTGTGAAATATAATCTGTCCAACATAAATATATATGAATTAGATAGGTAACATTATGTTCTAAAACTATAAAAATAATTTCTCATTCTTTGAAAAACATCTATGCAATTTATGAAATGATTCAATTTAGGGTTATATACCATTTAAGTAGTTGGATGAGAGGTTAATTCTGCTCAGGCTAAAGAGCGATTATGTTAAAAGTTTTTTCAATTTGATGCCAACCACGACTCGAGCATGTGTTAAAGTGAGGCTTAGTTTGCTTCAATCACTAGACTAAGTTATTTTAGGTTTAGTTTTCTTTTCACCATAACTCAACAAAAAAAAAGTATAAATCCTTGAATTTGGCATCCATTGAAATCAATTAAAAATGATATGCAATCTAAGTAGTATTTAAATAAGAATTTTTACACATTAGGTCAAAGAGGACAGCTTTTTAATCCAAGCAGAATAAAACAATCAAAGGCTTGAAAAGCAAAGCAAGGAAACAAGTAGATAAGAGGTAAACAGAATAGGACTTTGAAATGCAAACAACTTAATTACAGACATACATTTGCAACTGCTTACTTAGCTTCAAATGAGTTCATCTCTTCCTTCTCATTTATTTCAAAACTTCAGCTATAAATGTTTGTTTCTATTCCATTTTTATGGGTTCTTTCAAGGCTCTAGAGGGTACTTTTGGGAAGAAACTTCTAAAATCAACTTACTAAATACATTCACTAGAAATTTATTTATTCAGATTAATCTTAATTTTGTAACTCTAATGTATAATAGTTATATTCTTTTCATTTTTTATTAATATTTATAATTACTTTTTTCTGTCAGTTATCTCTAAAATATTAATTATTTTCAATACATTTTCATTTTTAAATGTAGCTTTGGGAAGTAATTGCAATTCAATAACAAAATCAACTTGAATGTTCCAAGGTCAAGGGTTTAAAACCTAAAGTTATTATTTTACTTGAATATTATCCCGAACTCACTTATAAAAAAAATCCGTGTTAAAGAAAAAAGAAAAAGGAAAAAAGATCTTGACATGAAGTTTATATATATTCATGTGATTGCCAGGAAGGGAATGACGAATTACTCTTCACAATTCTTTTGATATAGTCTATCCTATTATTTTTGTTATATGGTAAAATGAATTGTCCATGGAATATTATTAAGTTAACAAATCCTAATATTAATTATACTATATTATATTTTAGAAATTAAATTATTTTTATAAAAAAAAGCACTACAAAAAAAATGCGCTTTTGCAACTGAATTTTGCGACCGACATATTGCGATGAATAGGAGATTGAATATCCATTGACGGATTTGAGACCAAACGGCGATAGATTTTGCGACCGAAGTAATATTTGTCGCTAATTCTAGCGCTAATAATTCCCGCTAGTTTGGTTTTCATTTTGCGACCCCATTGCGACTAATTTGCGACCGATTTTACGACGAATTTGCAACCGTTTAAAAGTCTGTCGCAAAATTGCGCGCTGCAGTTCAGTGCCAAATTTAGCTTTCATTGTGCGACCGACTTGTATTGGTCGTAAGTCGGTCGCAATTTGTCTGATCACAAAACGACATCGCATGATTAAAAATTGTGACTGATTTTTTAATGAATTGTCGGTTGCAAAAAAATAGGGCTTTATAAACCTTGGTCTCCTTGCGCAAGCGCAGCTCCTTCTTCCTGCCCCTTCTCCTCTCTGTTGCAGCCGTTCCCAGCCCAGCCGCCTCCTTCTCTGCTCTCTTGCAGTGCTAGTCACCGGAGAAGCCCCTGTCGCTGGAGATTCTTCCTCCTTCTTCGTTCGCGTTCGCCTTGTCATGTACGCCTCATGCTGTCTTTTTTTTTTTTTTGGTTCTTTTTGGTTTTTTTTGTGGATTTCGTTTTCAATGTGAATGCAATTTCGTTTTTTGTAGTTATTATTGTTGTTTTTTTTTCTTTGTTTTTTTTTTTTCAATCTGAATGCAATTGTAGTGTAATTTGTAGTGTTTATAGTGACTAAATGAAAAATTAAAACTACTTAGTGACTATCATTGCAAATAATATAAGAAATACATAGTTAAGTAAACAAATGACTTATTTTAAAAAATAACAATTATTTACTTAAAAAATGACTAAATAAATTAGTAATGAATAAAATTGAAATAATATTATACATTTATTTTCTTTTATTAACTTACTTAGTATAATTACTTAGTAAGCAAATGACTTATTTTATTAATTACTTAGTATAATCAATAATACGTAGTATTTATAATAATAGTATATAGTACGGGTATACAACTAATATTTATGTAGTATTTATATATAGTTTGGTTCAATTAACATAGTTTGCATTGGATTATTGACTTTAGAAATTATCTAATATTTGTTTCAAATTTAAAATATAATCCGAAATATAAATGTGAAAATGTTAATTTAAGTTTTATTTTTAAAATTATTAAAGGAATATAATGGGTCTCGACTCTCTAGTAATTATGTAAGGACCGAAAGATAAGCCTGAAAGAGAGTAAAACAAAAATGACAATATTTCATTAATTGTAATTTGTAAAAAAAAATTAATGACTGTAATTTATAAGACTGTTTATTATGTATTAAAATTAATTTTTTTAAAATTAGTTTATGTTGATTTGTGTTTTCATTTGGTTAGAAATCACATGAATGGTGTGTTTGAGTTGGAGGCCTAGTAGTGGCCATTTTGACTTTGGTGGATGTTGGAATGATATAGGAGTATTTATATTAATGTGTTTTGACTTGGGAATTGATTATGTTATGCTGAAGTGCTGTTGAAATTTTTTTAAAAACTGAATATGAGGAATCGTACACTTATTGATATTACAGTAAATATATATATATACACACACACACCTTAGTTAGAAATAATAATCTTAGTGAGTTTACATATATATAGTTACCCTTATTATAAAAATAACCTTAGTAAGTTAGAAATGTAAATTGAACATTACTTTTGGCATGTTTTAAAGATGTTTTAGGACTAATGCAATTACATATAATTTGCCTTTTATAAACAAAGTGTTAATTAGGTAAAAAAATGCGGACTAATCGAGATTAGATGTACTGAATGTATGAGGTCAATGAGATATTAATACAAGAATTCTTACAAGGATTGAAATTGTTTATACAGTTTGTAGTTGGTAATCCTAGTTGTATGATTCATAATAAGTTGAGGTGTCCATGTAATCACAAGAAGTGTCCAAATAGAGCCTTCTTATATATCGATACAATTAAACTTCATTTATGCAAAAATGGGTTCATGGAAAATTATTACGAATGGATACATCATGGTAAACCTCGAGTTTCTAGCGAATCAGGCCACTCTATTCTTGTAAATTCAGAAGGTCAGCCTTATCAATTTTAGTATGGTAATCGATGCAATGATATGGTAATCGATGCGGGTATAGCAGAATTTCATTGGGATAATATGGAGGAATCACCAAATTATGCAGTACAACAATTGTTTGACATGCTAAGTGCAGCTAACAGTGAACTGTGGCCTCGATGCAAGAATCATTCAATTCTACCGGTTGTGGCATGATCACTGCACATGAAAGCGAAGCACCATTTTTCAAAAAGGTGTTACGATGATTTTGTGCAATTAGCAAAAGAAATATTGTCTGAAGGCCATTCGATGGTTGATAATTTTTACCAGACAAAAAAAAAATATTTTGGGGATTAGGACTACCGGTGGAAAAGATTGATTATTGTCGAAATAATTGTATGATATACTGCGGTGTTGAATCCGAATTAAGAGAATGCAAGTTTTGTAATCTTCCAAGATATCAATGGCGGGGTCAAGGGACTGGTAGAGTACAAAAAGAGAAGGCTTTCAAGAAGATGTATTATTTTCCTCTTGTTCCTTGCCTACAAAGGTTATATGCATTTAAGGCGACAGCCGAACACATGAGATGACATGCTTTTCATGAATATGAGGATGGTATAATGACTCATCCGTCAGACTTTGAAGCCTAGAAACACTTTGATAACAATCATCTTGTGTTTGCTGTTGATATGAGAAATGTGAGATTGGGGCTTTGTACCGATGGGTTTCAGTCGTTTGGCCAATCAGCACAACAATATTCATCATGGCCTGTCATTATCACACCATATAATCTATCACCCTCAATGTGTATGAAAGATGAATACATGTTTTTGTGTGTTATTGTACCTGGCCCTAATAATCCGAAATACAAAATTGATGTGTTTCTACAACCTTTGATTGCCGAACTTAATTATTTGTGGAAGTATGGGGTTGAAACGTTTGATATTTCAGCCAATCAGAATTTCAAAATACGAGCTGCTTTGCTTTGGACCATTAGTGATTTTTTAGCATTTGAAATGTTATCTGGGTGGAGTATGACAGGCAAATTGGCTTGTCCTCATTACATGGAAAACACTAATGCATTTACACTAAAAAATGGAGGTAAATAATGTTGGTTTGATTGTCATCGCAAATTCTTAGCAGAATCTTACCCTTTGAGGAGAAATCGACAATGCTTTAGAAAGAACACGACTATTACTGATCCCCTTCCGCCTGTGAAGTCTAGAGTTGAAATATTACAAGAAATTGAAGATCTGGGCATATGAAAGTTACAGAGTTAGGTGCAGAAGAGATAAATGGTAGAATTGGCAGGAATAGCGGATGGAAAAAGCGAAGCATCTTCTAGGATTTGCCATACTGGAGTTCACTTCTTATCCGTCATAACCTTGATGTGATGCACATAGACAAAAATGTGTTTGAAAATCTATTCAACGCTGTCATGAACATTGAGGGGAAATCTAAGGATAATGCAAAAGTGAGAGCAGACATGAAGGAAATTTATCATTGACTAGAATTCGAGCAATCTGTACTTACTGGTAAGTTTCCAAAGGCGTGTTATTCTTTAGATAAACCCCAAAGGCAATTATTATGCGAATGGATCCGATCATTAAGGTTCCCAAATGGATACTGTTCAAATATGGGTAGATGTGTCAACATGAGGAAATACAGATTGTTTGGCATGAAAAGCCATAACTGTCATGTTTTCATGCAAAGATTAATTCCTGTGGCATTCTGGGAATTATTGCCAGGGAAAATTTGGGAAGCAATGACAAAATTGAGTCTCTTTTTTAAGGAATTGACGATGACTGCTATCCGATGCGATGATATAAACCAATTAGCGCGAGAAATCCCAGTAGTGATATGCAAATTGGAGCGAATTTTTCCACCTGGCCTCTTTTATTCTATGGAGCATTTGCTGGTTCATTTGTCCTATGAATGTCGTATAGTAGGACCGGTACAATATAGACAGATGTATCCATTTGAGAGGTAAATCATTAACATCCCATTCTAATCATTACAATTTTATTTCAACTCATATTTACATATTGGCTTTGTCCAATTACAGACACCTACAAAAAATTAAAAAGAATGTGCGCAATAAGGCAAAGGTCGAGGGATCAATTTGCAATGCATATTTGGTGCAAGAAGCTTCCACCTGCTGTTCACACTACTTCGAACCACATGTTTACACCAAGCATCGGACAGTGCCGCGTAATGATGATGGAGGAAATCGAATAGAATCTGAGTTAGAAGGAAATCTAACAATTTTCACCTATCCTGGGCGTACGATTGGTAAATAATAATAAAAAAAAGACGATTGACTAATCCAGAGATACGAGCAGCTCAAACCTATATTTTGTTGAATTGCGAAGAGATTACACCATCTGTACAGTAAGTATAAATCTTGTAGAGAGTCTAAACTTAATACAGCTTAGATAAATCATATTTATGATAATTTTCTTCATTCATAAATAGGAAATATATCAAGCTTTTACGGCTTCAAAATCCCAATTTGACTGATATTGCAATTGATGGAAAACTAGATTCTGAATTTGTAGAATGGTTCAAATGTTATGTAAGTAACTTTCTAGTTACATAACATATATGTGTACATTCTTAGATTTCACTCATGTCATTATATTTCCCATAGGCTCGAAGCTTGCGAAGCGATATTGATAACAAATTCATTACTGATCTAGCAAGGGGAACTCTGCAGCTTCACCACGACCACAGCCCGACAGCAGTGCCGAGGAGATTAGTGCATTACGGGCTCGTGTTGATGAGCAGGAGACAGCATGTAGAGCTTCGAGCGCATGTCATGTGGATGTCCAGTCAGCATTGTGCTGGTACTTCTTCCTCTGATCCTCAGCCTGCTACAGATCGAGATGTTTTTATAGCTCTGCATCAGCCATTACCGTCTCCTCTTGATCCAAATATTGTAGACGATACCTTGGTCACTCCTACCGACAGTATGACACATCCAGCAGATACTCCTGCCGATGCTACTACACTGGATCGTGTAGAGGACTGACCTCATAGATTTAATTTCAGACCTTTTTAGCTTTCTGTGAATTTTTCATATTTTATATAGTACATTACATTAACAATTCCATTCTTACATTATTATTGTGTTGTGATCTTGATGATTATGCTTGTGATTGTGATGTATATATATATGAGGATTTTTGACGGGTGCAAAAAATTTTGGTTTTTAACATTATTCAATTTTTTTTCTGTAATTACATTTTACGACCGACTAGCAACCGAACTGCAACTAAAATTATAACCTCTAAATTCAAATTTGAGACAGATCACCAACCAATCACTTTCAAAATTTGCGACTGATTTGCGATCACTTTACGTAATTGCGACGGATGCAATCTATGACCAATTTGTGACAGGCTTTTTAGAATGAAAACACGAAAAAAATTAGCGACTGATAGTCAGAATTTTGTCGGTCGCTAATTTGCTACCGCTAAATAATTCGGTCGTAAAACTGTTTGCGACGAGCACTTTTGCGACCAATACATATCCATCGCGAATCGGTCACTAATATCATTTAGCTACTGATTTCTCATATTTTGTTGGTCGCAAAATCGCTTTTTTTAGTGAAATTATGCATGTTCAATTCATAATCTAATGACTTTGAGTGATCAGGTGGGAGAAAAATGGTGAAATTAAACTGAAATTGTTCATTATTTCTATTGTTTATTGACAAGGGAAACGTTTCTCTGGTAGAAAAGTTTCTTTATTGGCAAAAACTTTTTCTTATAGGGCAGAAACGAATTCTTATCTCACAGTTTTTCGTGCCTACCTTGGGCGTTAACGCTTTGGGCCATCTCCCCTATTAGCTATCAAGCCCATTCCATGACACTGTGGATACAAAAAAGCTCTACTATTTTACTCATTCCTTAAATTGTTATTCTTAAGTAAAAGGGAAAATCGGTGCACGAAAGCATTGCTAATTAACTTAATAAATCAAGCTTTACAAGCCAGTTGAACATTAGCTCCCACGACCGAGATGGAATCGCAATGATCATTTCTTCCTTAATCAAAAGTTTTGAATTTGAATTTTTGGTATAAAGTCATTTTGAACACTCGGGAGAGTGTTTTGCCGTCTTTTATAGATCTATACAGTACGAATTCGGATTAGTCAGGTCAATGAACTTCGGATACCGGATGATTAAAATAAAAAAGTCAGTTCAATATTTTCCTAAGTAACCTAGTCAAGGATCAACGTGTAAACCTCTTTGTTGTCTGCCTCTGTCTTCTTGTTGGTTGTTTTCTTCCAAATTTTCTCACAAACCAACCATTTTTTCTTGTGGTCAATATGTGCACAACACCACCTCCGATTAAAAACCCACTTCCATAACCCAATAAAACAACCTTCCAACCAAATTCAAATGGAGATCCTGAGCCATGATCTTTTATAAAAGATGAGGAAGGTGGTGGTGATGCTTCCACAATTCCATATTTCTTCGTCGAAGGAGCTCCACATAACTCTACATTCCCTTCAATGATTTTTCCTCAAATGTATCAAATTGATTTCCTCGCGGTATTGGGCCTTCAAGTTGATTGTATCGCACATTGAAAGATGAAAGGAAAGTCATCTCTTGTCTCCCCTGATAATTTGTTTACAGAAAGATCCAAACATTCTAATTCCTTTAACTTCACCAAAGACAATGGTATATGACCATTAAGCATACTGTTGGAAAGATTAAGCAAATGAAGTCCTTTTAAGATTTCCAATGACAGTTGGAATTTCACCTTGGAATTTATTGTGGGAGAAATCAATCGCTGCCAAAGTATTTGGAATCTTCAAATAATTTGTTTCCAAGCCTTTGTTATACATGATCATTGAGTAATCATTACTGAAATATGTCCATCGAAAGAATTCTTGATTTTCCCCCATGTATCTCATATGGCTTGCATCTGTGACTTTCATGGCATTCCAAATATTAAAGCACATTGATGGCAACTTTCCAGTGAAACGATTTTGAGATAAATCAATGATTTGAAGTTTGGAAAACTTAGAGTGAGGTTCTCGTTCTATAATCGCACCATAAAAACCATTAGATCGCAAAATGAGAACTTTTAAGTCTTGAAGAGTTCCTAACTAAGAAGGGAAAGTATCATTAAATTGATTCTTGCTTAAGTCAAGCAACTCTAAGTTGGCACAGTTGGCCAATGATCTTGGTACTTGTCCTTGTATTTGGTTTTGACTTCAATTGATCGTTCTCAATTTGCATATATTTCTCCATCTTTAAGGAAATGGTCGTGGAATAGAGAGAGATCCGTGTTTAATATATTATAACTAAGATCTAAAGCCCTTACATGAGCCCATTGAAGGACAATTGGATTTGAAGTTTGTTCCAGACCAAACAAGAAATTATGAGAAAGGTTTAACCACCGCAAGGAGTTTGTACTAATGTTCCATACCCAAGAAGGAATTTGGCCGTGAATGTTGTTGGAGGAAAGATCAAGCAGCATTAGTTCATCTTGGTTTTGCGAGAAGCTAGGGAACTCACTTATATTGCAAGAAGCCAACTCCAAAATTAAAAAATTTTGAATGCTTATATTTGCACTGATTTTATTGAGCAAAGATAGATTATTGAACGACAAGGACAATACGATTAAATTACTGAGCTGAAAAAACATATTTATATCTAATTCCCCAACTGAGCTATTTGAATGTAGCCCAAGAATTTGAAGATTCTTGAGTTTAGAAAGATTTGTAGGAATAGAGCCTTGCAATCTATTTGATGAAAGATCTAAAGCAATTAGTGTGGAAAAAGCTTTGTTTACGGGCGGAATTTGACCTGACAATTGATTAGAGGCCAAATCTAATAACTGAACAGTGTTTTCATACATTAGCCAATATGGGATATCACCAATTAATTGGTTATGATTAAAGAAAATTTCAGAAAATTGTGTAAGGTTCATAAGCCAAGATGGGATAAAAATCAGTAAGTTGACAATAACCTAAATCCAGATAAGAAAGTAAAGTCAAGTTCTTGAGCTGAAATGGGATGTTACCATTCAAGTTGATACCACGAAGACCCAAATTAGTGAGTTTGGCAAGCTTACTGATCCAAGACCATTTACTTTGGCCTTGAAAATAGTTAGCTGAGAGATCAAGAAGTGTAAGATTGGTAAGGTTAACAAGTGAGGAAGGAAGCTGCCCTGTAAAATTGCAAAAGGAAACGTCTTTCTTAAAAATTGAAAGCATTTTATTACTTTAACATAAAAATTGAAAATTTTAGTGACACAATGACTCCATGAGTCTTTCTTAGCATTTTTTTTTTTTTTTTGAGAAAATGCAGTTTTTTTTAAAAAGAAAAAAGAAAAAAACTGTGACTCCCTGTTGTCCATTTTGTATGAATTTTAGAAATAAAATTTAGTATTTTATATATTTTATAAATTATATTATGATTGACCCGTGAATCAGTCAATTTTGTAATGATGAATTGAAATCCATGCATCAGAATCTTAGTATTTCCTTTCTCTAATTGTTTAATCAAAGTTAAGACCAAAAGAATAATCTTGTGATCATTCAATACTGCCCTACACCTACAACAATGTTGAAATTCTTCATGATAAAAACATACCCCTCGGCCAATATGTGTTTAAACCTGCTTAATTGATTTTTTCACAATTGTTGCAGAAACAACAAAATTCAAAATTAGCATACTAATCAAAAATAAATCTTGCGAAAAAAAAAAGAAAGAACAATAATATCAAACATAATACATTTTCATCATGAAAGATCATATCCATATTGATCACATCTCTACTTTTTTTAGATTAATAAACTCGCATATCCTACAAAATATCAACCTTATTATCTAATCATCTCTAATGGTATTAACAGTCATCAAAGAAAGAGTATTTCATTATTGAATAAGTACGATAATGAAACAACCAATACAATTTACAAAATGATTTAATTTAGGTTATATATCATTTAAATAGTTGGATAAGAAACTAATCTCTTTCGAATCGAGAGCGATTATATTAAAAACTCTTCCTAAGATGCCAACCATGACTCGATCATATATGATCACTAGGGTGGATCCATTGGAGAGTAAGAGACGGAGGCTGCCATTGCAGGTTTTAAAGAGATAATATATGATCACTAGGGTGGATCCATTGGAGAGTAAGAGAGACGGAGGCTGCCATTGCAGGTTTTAAAGAGATACCGAATATTAACGAAAAAACTTATATAGATATAGATATATTTATATAAATACGGATAAGAAAAATTAAAAAGACTATAAAGTTGTAATTATGTAAATGTAATATTATCTTAAAAAATTAATTAAATAAGAAAAAAATTTAAAATTTTCAAACTCATAATATTCTATACATATCTATCAAACTTTCAAAATATGTTTTACATCCAATCAAATTGTAGGAAAATAAAATAAAATTCTAAAAATTCCTAAAAAAAGAAAAATAGAAGACTAAAGAAGTGAATGTGTTGAGTCATCTCTTTGGTTCGGCCTATATGTATATAATGACGTTGTCTGTGAGTTATCTCTAAAATATTAATTATTTTCAAAACAGAAAAATGAAAGTGTAGCTTTGAGAAGGAATTGCAAATCCAATAACAAAATCAATTTCAATGTATAGGACCAATAATGTGGTTAGATTAGAGAGTAAATTGCATATCTCTAAACATAATTTACTTCTAAAGTCAAGAGTTTAAAACCTAAAGTCATCGGTATTTAAATAGTTTTATTTAAATATTATTTTGAATTCGGATATAAAAACGCGCGTTAAAAAAAGAAAAGAAAAGAAAACAGATCTCAACAGGAAGTTTATACATACACATTCGAGGTTGTTTGCTAGGAAGGAATGATTAAATACACTTCATGATTTTTGAGTATAGTCTATCATTTATCTTCGTTATATTGTAAAATGAATTGTCCATATAATATTATAAAGTTAATAAACTCTAAAATGGAAAGAATTGGAATGTAAGTAAGGGGATAATGGATTTTAGGGTTTAAAATTTGTCCATTCAAAACTGAAAGAAGACTTTGCGGACTTGATAGACATGGCATCGCTTTTAGATTGGCCTAATGTACATTTTCACCGTTAACTTCAGAGATGGTTGCAATTTCACACATAAAACTACATTTATTCCACACAACTTAATTACGAACTTTAATGATAATTGCACCCTAAATGATAAGTAGAGTTAATTTTATCGGTATAAAATTATAAATGGTGGGACTCAAATAACCCATTTGGTTAACTGAAACACCCCATATTTATTGAGACGCACCATTTCAATAACCCAAAATCAATAACAACTACACCTTTATCTCTTTCATCTCTCTAACTCTCTTGTCAAACCCGTCTCATTTGATCTTTCGAGTCCACCTCTCTCTCTATCTCTTAATCTCCATCTATGTACATATCAATTTTCATAAAAAATTTTCTTTTACATCTGACGCTATCCTCTGTAACCTTAAATGGATTATGTCTATCTTTGAAGTGGTTAACTACTTTTCATAGTGCAGCTAGGAAGAAATACAAGCCAAGAAGAAAAAAAAAAGAACTGAATACCAATCCCAGACAGAACTACTTTTCATAGTTCATGGATTATATACACATGTTTTTTGGATATTGCAGTAGTAACATGCATGTGTCATATTTTGGGTTTAAGAACATTATAGGTGTCATGTTTTGAGTTTAAGAGTATTAAAGCTGCACCATGAAAAATTGATATGGACATAGATGGAGATTAAGAGACGGCTGAGAGAGAGGTGGACTCGATGGATAAAAAGAGACGAGTTTGATAAGAGAATCAGAGAGATGAAAGAGATATAGGTCTAGTTGATATTAATTTTGAGTTATTGAAACAGTGCGTCTCAATAAATATGAGGTATTGAGTTAAGTTAATTAAAGGGGTTATTTGTATCCCACAATTTATAATTTTATACTAAAAAAATTAACTCTGTTTATCATTTAGGATGCAATTATCACCAAAATTCAAAATTAGGATGCGCGTGGACAAATGTGGTTTTACCGTGAAATGGACGGTCAAAGTATACATTAAGCCCTTTTAGATTTCATCGGAAGAAGTCCATGCTCGTTTCTCCGTTCTCCGGTGGAAAAATAATCTGGGCCAGCATTAACCTGAGCCCAACTTTGACTATGACTGGGCTATGGCCGCACCAGCGCAGCATCATCCGCTCGTTCTACTTCTTTCAGTTTTTCCCTTCAACTAAATCACTGTAACCTCCAAATAATGTCAAGTCAGGTAGGCAATATTCTTACTGAAAATGAATTTCTCCATCAAGTCTCTATGTTTCTAAACAAGTTTTCCGTAACGGAGGTTAGTGGCCTTCCCTATGTTCCTTCTTTATTGTTCAATTTCTCTAGTTTGATTGAATCCAGTTTCTTTTATCAATTGTAAAGCATGAAAAACTCTCTCTTTCGTCGGTTTTCAACTTTACTTGATTCTCATAAGCCCTTATTTTCTGGGAATTTGGGAGCAAGGAACTGGAATCCAATTCCAATTCCCAATAGAAAGCTTCTTGAACCTAAAGGTCAAGACTTTGATTTTGTTCATGTTGCACATAGCCATCTAATTCATTCGGATTGGAATAAGCTTAGTTCATTATCAAACCATTTGACACCTTTTAGAGTTAAGCGTATTTTGCTAAAGATCCAGAAAGATCATGTTCTTTCGATGGAATTTTTCAATTGGGTCAAAACCCAAAACCCTAATGCTCATACGCTTGAAACCCATTCTATTATTCTTCACATTCTTACCAAAAATCGAAAATTTAAACCTGCTGAGTTTATTTTGAAGAGTATTCTCGTGTCAGATTCAATAGATTTGCCTGATAAGTTGTTTGAAGCCATCCTTTATTCATATAGGATGTGTGATTCCTCACCTAGAGTGTTTGATTCACTATTTAAGACATATGCACATATGAGAAAGTTTAGAAATGCTACAAATACATATTTGCGTATGAAGAGTTACGGATTTTTGCCCACTGTTGAGTCTTGCAATGCTTATTTGAGCTCTTTGCTTGATTTAGACAGAATGGATATTGCTTTGTCATTTTATAGAGAAATGAAGCGATGTAGGATATCATCAAATGTGTATACTTATAACATGGTTGTGCGTGCTTTTTGCAAATTAGGAAAACTTGAGAAGGCTGTTGAGGTATTTAAGGAAATGGATAGTGTGGGAATTAGTCCTAATGATACATCTTACAATACCTTGATTGCGGGGTATTGTCGTAATGGTCTTTTGAACTCAGCTATGAAGCTCAAAAACTTGATGAGGGAGAGGGGAGTTGAGGCAAATGTGATTACATTTAACACTCTTGTTTATGGGTTTTGTAAAGAAGGGAAACTACAAGAAGCTAGTAAAGTTTTTAATGAGATGAAAGTCCTGAATGTGGCTCCCAATACCGTAACTTACAATACTTTGATAAATGGGTATAGCCAAGTGGCAAATAGTGAGATTGGCAGTAGGCTTTATGAGGAGATGTTGAGGAATGGGGTTAAAGCTGATATATTGACATATAATGCCTTGATTTTGGGCCTCTGCAAGGAGGGTAAGACCAAGAAAGCTGCATTTATGGTTAAAGAACTTGATAAAAAGAATTTAGATCCAAATGCCTCAACCTTTGCTGCCCTTATTACTGGGCAGTGTACAAGAAGTAACTCTGACCGTGCTTTTCAATTGTACAAAAGTATGGTGAGGAGTTGTTACCATCCAAATGAAAAAACTTTCATCATTTTGCTTTCTGCCCTCTGCAAGAATGAGGATTTTGAAAGAGCATTTACAGTCTTGATGGAAATGTTCGAAAGATGTATGGCTCCTGGTTCAGATGTTGTATTGGAAATTTACCATGGACTTTGCCAAAGTGGTAAAGATCATTTGGCCAAAAAGTTATGCTGTGAGATGGAAGCTAGACATATCATGACAGAAAGTTTTGACAAAGCTAAACCTATTGAGTGAGGACTGAAAGTGAGATTTAAAGCTCCCTTGCTTTCAGCTTTGCATGGAAGTATAGCTGTTAATCTATGAGCAAAACCAAATGTGAGGTTCTCCTAAAATGTTCAGTTCATGATTTTTAAGAGCATGAAATTGATGTGCTATTACTTAAAAAGTTTATGATTTAAAGTTCTTGTTTCGCAGTCTTGTTCTGATAACTCGTCCTTCTTTGTTCAGTTGCTGGGGTGGACATTTGAAGGTGATGGATAGACAGGTTAAAGGTAGTAGGCATATATATATGATATAATTCTTCAATTGGCAAAGCATTACTGGGACCAGAGGCTTTATATTGAATCCAACCTGGAGATTGGGATTCTAAAAATGATTACATTTCAAAATTTTGTTTCATTGTCAATCATTTAATTTGGCAAAAATTTTACTTCAATAAATACAAATTGAAGAAACTAGTTGAAGAATGCCAGAATCCGATTCAGTCAAACCATTCAAGGAGGGTAGGAAGAAATCCTTGGAAAATGGGCTTTTATATTCAAGCATACCAACTGGAATTATTGAAAAATTTATATTAGTTTTTTTACTTGTTTATTTTGACCCTTTGACTGAAATAGTTAAAAATGATTCTAATTTAAAATTTTGCATAACCTTGTATGATAAATTAAGAATGATGATATTTCTAAAGCAGCCCACTCCTTCAGTTTTGCTTGATTACTCTTGTTGTGTTGTTACCAAAGCTTACTTAAGCTCTAACATTGATGTCAAATTCTGGTGTTCCTATAGTTTCTCTCATGGTTGCTCTGTGCCAAATTTGAGTACAATTTGTAGGGCTTGTTTGCAGTTTATAGAATTGAAATATGGTAACTGTTTAGGATCTCTTTTGTGGTTTTTGAATATTGAGGGCTTAATGAATTGTAAAGGACATTTTTGTGACGACTCTGTTTGAATTTGGTGGCTACCAGATTAAAATCTTTAAAATTGAGAGTAAAAAGAACGCCAAAAAACCACTAGAGACGGTAATGGCAAGTGCTGCAGCGAGAATTCCAGTGAGATAGCAGTTAATAGTGTTTGGAAAAGCATTTTCCAGTGTGGGAACTGGTATTCAACAATAGATAGCAGATGTGTTCCGGTGAAGAAAATGTTGTCCTTTTGAACTCGGTAGATGATGGAGGTGACTCATGGGAGAACTTGTTCAACCACCGTTTAGAACCAGAGTGAAACAGAAACCAATTGTTCAAATGAAATTTTTTACCTTGTTATTAACAATGACATTATAATGTTCAAAGCTAAAAGTTGGGTAAATAAAATCGAACGATATGAACTCCTATAAATTAACCCCTGGTTATCAAAATACATAACAGAAAGAGAATCTACACATTCCCAACTATTGCATGTAATTATGATGGTGGTGCTTCAAAAATGTAGTTTCACATGCACCAATAAAGTATACAACACATTGTTACTCTACTCATCACCAGACTTCATAACCTGAGGATTCTATACTCACTATGCATGTCACGGTTCATCTTCAATAGCCTCAGCAGCAGCTATGTCAGAGTCCAACTTGTTCATCAGCTGCTCACTTATATGTTGTGCCACAGACGTCATGTCAGATATAACGCTTGGATCAATCCCTGCACCTCCTCGTTTTGTCAACCCACAAATGTGCCCTTTCCGATTGATCGAAACAGAAACTGCAGAGCTCATCTGGGATTCCTCTTCTGAAGTAGCATCTACAATATAGTGCCTTCCAACCTACATGTTAGGAAAGCAAATTGAAGATGAAAAAAGAATATGGTTTCTGAAAGCAGGTGAGATAACAGTTAACTGGATCACCTTTGTTAACGTAACTATGACAGGGACATCAGACGTGTCAAATTGAAGAAATTCTTCATCACTAATGTCAACCTCTGGTTGCTCATCGCCTGATACACCAGCTGCAACATGGACCTTTGGGATACCTGTATTGCTCAAAGCAGCCTTTGGCAATGAAAATAAGCACATTATATCAATAACCAGTGTGAGCCAGGAAAATCATTTTATGCCAAAGAAATTCTTTTAAACATGATATTATCAGAGTATTTGCAACAAAATATACAATCACGAGCATGACAATTGTCAGAACCTCGTCTGTTTGTATATATAATAATTTCTGAAGTCCTAACATTTCAAAACTTCCTAAAATTACAAACCATTAGTTCTAATATGAAATAATGATTATTATTCTCATACAGTAAAGGATTTATTTCAAATTGTTCATATCAAAACCTAATACAACCATGCCGACATATTTAATTGATGGTAAAGGTTTTTGTTTTGGCAGATTAATAGGTTTTTTGCATATTGAAGAAGAAAATTAGAGGAAAAAATGTTACCTTTTAAAAGTATTAGGACTCAAATGAATATTAACTTGTTAAGAAAAAAAGTACGAACATTTATCTTGAACTCATACAATTTAGCATTGTAAACTAGCGGTGAGCTACTTTAAATTTCAGTGCTTAATTAAGAAAAAATTTGTTGTTATCTTCCACATTTAGAATATTTTATAGAAAAAATATAAATATCATTTAGATATGTATGAATATAAAGACAGATATGAAGGCAAATCCAAATCCACTTTCATTTTAAATGCACACTTGCCTAAACAAACCATAAGGAAAAGCTCAAAAGAATCCTTGATGGTTTAGCACACTTCAAGTAAAAACAATTTTTTGCATCACTTTAGTAACCAAGGCTTGATCCATTATTATTGGATCATTTTCACTGGTGTCATAAATGTTATGCTTAAATAGCACCCTAAAGGCATAGTATAATACCAACTACTTTATTAATGATGATTTTAATATGCCTAAAAAAGTATGAAATTATTTTTAGTACTTTTTTATCTATATTTTAAAATGATATTTCATCTAGAAAAAAAAAAAAAAGTGGTCAGAGTGGTATCATTTCAGCACCATGAGCTGTCTATTCCTCACATGGATTATACTCAATCTTAATTCTCATTTTACAACACATGGACGTCATATAGAAGTAGAATTTTAATAAAACTAGCAAAACACACAATGATTAAACCTCAAGTACTAAAATGACATTAAAAAAGAAAAAAACAAACTCGCCAAGAAGTGTGAAAGAATTCAAGCACAAAGTATATTCGTGAACTTTCCCAATATGTAGTTATTATTATTTTTTCAAGATTCCTAGGTGCTAGCATATAATGTTGGTACCTTGATTGCAGCACCTAGAGCATCTAGAAGATTTCCATCTGAACTGATGACAAGACCATCAATATAAAGATCCCAACAGACTTTTCCTTCCGCAACTACTAAAGATGATAGATCAATTCCAGCCCCTGAGACAATTTCAACCATTTCATGAAATATCTTACGCAGCAAGACCTAAATGACAATGTATCATTACTGCAAAATGAAAAAAAAAAAAAAACAGACCACATGAGCCAACAGAGTTATGGCTACTGATCTTGCTTTACAAATATTACAAACCTGCTCCACTTTTACTGCCCAGGAGACAACGCTGAAGAGCAACTGAAAGTTCTGCTGACAGGTCCTCGCCTCCTCTCCTCTGAGCAAAGTTGTGAATACAGGAATAGTTCAAGAAAAGAATAATAGTTAGAATTACAAAAAAGATATGTAAACTATGTCCATTCAGTTTTTTTTTTTTTTTTTTTTTTAAATTACAGAATGGATAAGCATCTTCAAAGTTGCCAAAGAAGACAGTGAAAAAATAATAATTTAAAGTTCATCTGTTATCAAACAATTTTTATGCGTCAAATTAAAAAAAAAAGGGAATTTTCAAGAAAGTTAATTAACATAAATATATATTCAGAAAATTCCTTGATCGTCCTGAACACATGCATGGAGAAATTTAACAATGAGAGGTAATTCCTATCGGGTGCAATAGATGTTTTAAATGAACTACTGATGAGAAAATACATCAGCTGTGGCAATCTGATCACAGATGATAATTGAGATGGGCAATGTCAAGCAGGCATCCATTAAAAGAAGAGATGTTAGAAAGCAAACCTCAAACATTGGTTCCGCAACTGGACTGCAATCAACATATATAGAAACCTTTCCCTTGTCAGGCTGCAATATACTTGGCTTTCCAAGCTCAGCCTGCAGTGCAGTTAAACAAATCAACAATGTATTTGAACCTCCAAAAGAAATTCAAAAGCATAAACATTTCAAAATCTACAATGAAAAGTAGGTATTCAATAAAATACCTTAACACTAGCAATAACCTCCGTTGTGCCTATCCTAACTCGTGCTGAGCCATTTGCCTGTAATGAAACCATAAAAGCCATCACTTGAGAGAGTAAAAAGTACAAAACAACAAAAAAGGTCCCAATTTACGATCAACGAATGTAGACAGAAGAGTCGACTACCTGAGGGATGACTCCAGTTTCAACAAAAATGGGTCGGTAGGCATCTCTTTTCCGACCATCAGAACGGAGATTATGATTGATGCCACCTTGAATAAAATGCTTTTCTCCAACTGAAAGTCCTACCATTTCTTACCATGAACAATTAAAAGAAATAAATAAGAAAACAATAACAGCCAACTGTAAGGCATACAATGAGAATCAAAAGCAACTAGCAGGGATTGACTCGCCCAATTTCTGAATTAAGTAAACCTCACATGCACAATTTCACAAATAGGTGGTGAGCAGTATCAAATTCACAAAAAGGCAAGAATAAAGCACCGAAAAAGATGAAGTTCTCTCTCAGAGGCTAATGCATTAAAATGGGATAAAAGGGAATTAAAATCAAACATCTGGTATATTTACCTTAGGGTTTGACTGGCAGTCCAATAGCAGCCTAAACTAACCGGTCAGGGACAGTGGTGGCACTCAGTCAGCGCAAAGTCAAAAAGTTTGTGTAAGAACCAGTAGTGCTGGGGGCGAAGCTGGGGAAGTGACGCGTTATGAAATAGGAGCGGCGGTTTGGCGGTGGTAGCGGGCTGATGATGTCAATGTGGCGTGGTTGGGCTCTGTAAAGGACCGGCGAATTGAGTCAGCTGAAGAGAATGTCTTTTAATCAGCAGAACGACGCCGTCCGGAAGCGGAATAAAAAAAATTATTAAAATCATTCTTTATTTTTATCTATTTTATAATTTAATGAAACGAATCAAACTCGAACAATTTTCTCATTTTTATAGAGATTTATTAATTTGACTTGAAAAACTAAATACTTGCTCCGTTGAGAATAATTATCATGATAAATTTTAATTGTGAGTAAAACTTACGATGTGCCTTTAAGAGCCTTTTTGGTGTTAAATTGATTTTTTTTTTTTTTTGAAATATTGTGAAAATTAATAATTTTAAAGTGTGATTTCATGCTCTTAAAATTTTATTTCATTAGATTTTGTGAAAATCATTTTAAATTAATAAATCCTAAGGTTCTAACTAATATAGGAAGTAAATCAATATATATATATATATACACACGAAGCAAGCATTTTTTCTTAGAAAGTTGACATGTGGCATAACCATTTGACATTTTAATTTGACATGTGGCATATTTTTCTGATTAGACTTCCACTTGGCATGGTTTGATTTGATTATTTAACGTATTAATGTATTGGCTTGATTGGGCTTGGTTTGAATTTATTTTGAATTATTATTTTTTATTTGGTTTGATTTGATTATTCAATGTATTAATGTTTCGGTTTAGTTTGGATTTATTTTGAGTTAGTGCTTTTGATTTGGTTTGATTTAATTATTTAATGTATTAATGTATTGATTTGGTTTGGATTTACTTTGAATTGGTTGTTTTTGGTTTGGTTTGATTTGATTATTTAATGTATTAATGGCTTTAAGTAATTATTATTAATTATTAATTTTTAAAAAATGATAAAGTTTAATAACAATGAACCATTCAATTAATGTATTAATGTGTTGCTTTGTAACAAAACTTTACTCTCAAATTTGCGAAGTAACAAATGTTTCCTTCAATAACCGTTACTGTATCTTTAATGTTTTCCATCTAAACGTTTTCATTTATTTTTTTTTTTTTAAATAGTGTAATAATGCACTTTTCTTAAATTTTAAATTATTTATCCTCAAGAAACATTTTAGCTTTTTTTAGAAATACTATATATAAGTTGTATCACTGTATTCTTCTATATTCTTAGTAAATGTATATTGGTCTCTACTTTTAAACATATTATTCGTTTTTTTTTGAATTCAAAATTTTTTGCATTTCAACTATTTCTACTAATAGGGTTAATAGTTCTTATTCAAACTTTTTTTTTTCCTTTTTTAAATATTATTTAATATGTTTTTGTAGCTATAAACTATCAAATCAATATATATATATATATATATATATATATATATATATATATATAAAGCATGCAGAATTTTTGTTGGTATTGTCGCATAGAATTTCAAATTAATGACATGTGTATGACTTAATTAGATATAAGCTCAATAACAACATGTGGATTAGATAAATTATAAATGATACAAATAATTATAAATAGAATACATCTAACAAAACACCATAAAAAAAAAGTTCATGTATCAAAGCATAAATTTTTTTTAAAAAAAAGAAAAATTACTTCATTAATAAATCAGCAAAAACTTACCCTTACACTCTTCCTAAGATCTGAAATACTAAATGAAAACATCAAAAATCAAAACATGAAATAAAAACTCAGGAGGTAACATCCAAATTGCAACATAAGCATTGGAAATAGCAAGTTATAACCATCAAACGAGTTGACGTCTAATCCAAAACACTTTTAAGGCCTAACATCAATCGTTTACAATTCTTCTCAATCTGCTCTAATGTATTTTGAGGGTTGTAGACTCATGGATACTTAATTGTATCTTTCAAATTGTAAAAATTTTTCATCCAGATATTAAAATTAAAAAGTTCAAACACTAAAAATATATTATTATTTTCATCTACTTTTGAGAGTATATACATCACACTGTCGTTGTCTTCCCATTTAATTAGCAAAAGAAAACAAGAAACACTAACTAAACAAGGTCTTAAAAGGAGCATATTTATACATATCAAATGCATGAATTTGTGTCTTAGGATGAGCAATACCCAATTTCTATCCGAAAATAAAATTAAATGGAACCATTTTTTTATTATTTGATTAGATGCTTTAAAATTTAAGTCAGAAAAATTATTTAATTTTTAATTTTGATTCGATTACTGTATATAACTAATGAAATTATTTTTATACCTCAAATAATTCAAATGTACCAAATCAATTCGATTGAATTTTACCCGGTTTTTATACCACTCGAATTGAAAAAAGTGAATTGATTCAATCTAATTTGGCTCGATTAGTCGGATGTTCACCTCCAATGATTTCAAAAAAATAAAAAGGAATAATATTTATAATATAAATTTAAAATATATCTAAATAATATGATAAATTAGTAAGCTTATTATATTGAAAAACGCAACTTGATCCTTCTAAAGAAAGTTACATTCCTTGCAAGAGAAAATTTGAATGGCTCACTCTTCCAAAAATAAAATTGATAATATAAAAGTATTTTCATTCTCTAACAACAAAAATAAATATACATCATCTACCACATCTTCTATTTCTACGATGATTGGTTGCATAAATAAAAGGATGAAAGAGAATTTAAAACTAAATAAAAAAAAATTGAACTGGCTCAAAATCCATATTAGAGATTGATAAATGTCATTTTTACAGTATTTTTAATATGGTTTTTATTTGGAATTTTAGTAAATTTTATTATTTTAACTAATTTTTACTCCGTTTTAATTACAATTTTGTTCAAAGCTTCCTTAGATTATAATCCACTTGATCTTAAATAAATTTGCAGGGTTTTGGCACAGAAAATAGCATTATAAAGCAAAACACTCAGGCTCTAGCACGCCCAGCCCGTGCACATTAGCATGCTCGTGCTAAACTTAAGGGAAATCAAGTGGAGACTCAGATTCTAGCACACTTAGCCCGTGCCTAAAAGGACCTCAGGGCGTGCTTGCCTAAGTATGCCCGTGATGCATTTTATCTTGAAAAGTCAGAGCCTAGCACGCCCTGCTCGTGCTATGACGCACGCCCATGTCACAAATACTTCTCTGGGCGTGTTGCAGAGCACGGCCCGTGCTGAATCATTTACAGACTCAGATTCTGGCATGCCCAACCCATGCCATGGAGCACGCCCGTGCTACGAATGTAAAGCTATTTTGAACTAAAAACGCGAGCCAATCTTTATAGCTTACATGGGCCCACCTCAGATATTCTCCTGACGTGCAAAACAAGATCTAAGCCTATTTAGAAAGAAAGAAGAGTCTTAATTAAGAAGAAATCCAAGCATAAACAATTTATGACCTCCAAAGAAAATTTCGTACTTAATAAGGACTTTGTTTTCTAAACGGAGTTAGATTCTCTCCGAGGAGGTCTATATAAAGAGAGAAACCATTCATTATATAGGTCATCTCTTGCTTTATTATTTTTCTACATAGTTCTCTCTCTCTCTCAAAGACTTGAAGCATTCAAGATTCGTGCCAAGATTCAAGGAAGCCATCCACGTATATGTTGTCTAGTTTTTATTTCTAAACTCTTAATCTTGTTTTTTTTTTTTTTTTCATTATTCATATTGATTATGAAGTTTTATTCAAGTATTATTTAATTACTATGACGAACTAAATCCTCATAATAGGGATTTGATGTAGCTTGAATTCTTTTCCAATTTAGAATATTAGATTTACTATGACGAACTAAATCCTCATAATAGGGATTTGATGTAGCTTGAATTCTTTTCCAATTTAGAATATTAGATTTGTTTTTCTTTGTTCAAAAAATTTATTATTGCACTTAATGCTTCTAGGCAGAGTTTCTCCCCTGGATTGATTTATTTCATTAATCACTATCGGAAGAAGGGTTTTTGATATAAATAGGGTAATAAATTACATGAGAATAATAACTTGATGCGGAAGCTATATGGTTTGACTCATGGAGGGTTTTCATAAGTTAATGACCTTAGGTTATAAATTCACAAAACGAACCATAAAACTTAATGATTTAATTCATATTTGATTGCGTTATTGGAAGATAGATAATTAGACCGGATTAAAATAGTTAACAATACATCGGGAGAGCTTGTTAGTGATTTTAGGGTTATTTCCCCTACTTGAACAATTGAAATTGATTAACAAACTACTAAAATAAATTGGATAAAATTAAGTGAAATCAAAATCTGTAGTAGTTTTTAAATCCTTGATTTCTTTTCTTTAAATATTGTTGCTTGATTTCTTTATTTTTGTTCTCTTTTATTTGTTTAATTTAATTTCTTAAAATAATTCTCCTTATTACCGTTTAAATAATAATAGATTAATATAATTTTAATACTTAATATACAATCCCTTAGATACGATACTTTTGCACTCCATATTACTTGTTGCGATCCCTTAGATACGATACTTTTGCACTCTATATTACTTGTTGCGATTTAATACACTTGCAAAAATCACTCTGAGAGATGCTGTGAAACAAATAAGAGATGATGTACAATACCCTAGCCCACGGATCAAATAAGACTTTGTTCTTATTGAATAACCATTTCAAATCACACTAGTAATAGACTAATAGTATTAAAGTCCCACCCTATAATTACTCAACATAGACAAATATAGAGCAATAGGCACAGAGGAAGAAATTCCAATTCCAAATACTGCATTTAAATACCATAAGTAACTCAACAGTGAAAGAATGGGCAACCCAAGGCATTACATTTTTAATCAGAAATTAGAAAGAATACATAAATTAGTGGCACAAACCCAAATTGTACCACAGAATCCAATTCCATTGCTACAAGCAAAAGTCTACCACAGTTTCCCATTTTAATCCCTTTTTAAAAAAAAAAAAAAAAAAGAAAAAACCCGTCAGAGTACAAAGCAAGTAACAGCTCGAATACCCCGCCAGAACCTGCATTAATTTAAAAAAAAAAAAAAAAAAAAAAGCCATAAAACAACAGACTAAGTTAATAACCAAGATATAATAATAATACTAATAACTTGATAACCAAACACATCCTTCAACTTCTACGGTCAAACCTAAAACAGTCCCCAAAATAGCGTTTCACACGCCCATCCACATCTCATCTCACCTCATTTGTCAAAGTCACTAAGTACACATCTCTCTCTCGAGTCAGTTATTATTTTGATAACCTCACCCCTCCTGTCACCATCCCTTGCATAACCCTCTCTATTCCCCTACTTTCTGTCAAGTCCTACTCCTACTCCCTCTACCTACTCTGCCCCAAAATCCCATACGTGTATTGTCGCGTCACCTGATGCTGCTGCCACGTGTCTATCATTCCCTACTAATGCGTTGACCTCACCGACTCCGTCCCCAAAACTATCCAAATATTCTCCTGTCCGTTCTATCTCCCATACCCTAATCACACCCCCTGCGCATATTAGCGCGTACCCTCCGTTTATGCACCCTAACATTCCCCTTTGTGGCCTTATGTTAAACCTGCATATCTCCTGTAACGTATCCACCCGGCGCACTCTAGCGGTTCCTCGGTTATTCACTTCAATATACGCCTCGTTCCATACGTCAAAACAGCCCACTATGTTACCTCTCCTGTACTCTTCCTCATGCAATATTACCGCTTGGTTTCTTAAATCAAATGCCATTCGTCTTAAACTCGTGCATGCCACGGCCGATTCTAAGCTCGTGACTCTAACTCGGCCTACCAACTCTGTTAACTCGGTCAGTGTGTGCCAGCCTGTGACTGAGTCCGGGTCGGTCAACAACCCGCCGACGAAAGTCAGCTCTTCAGTATTACTGTCCCATATATGAAAAGCTCGGCCTGGAACTCCAGCGTGGAGGCCCACCCACCATTGTCCACGGCCCGTAAAATCCACTAATGCCCCGTCAGTCACCACGTCACCATAATGGACCCTACGTGGAGGGGCATTGCTGGTTATGATTGCCACGTGGATGTCTCCATCCAGCGTAGCAAAAACCAAGCGGGTGCTCGTTATGATTATACCCGTGACAGCGCGAGAGAAGCGGCCTAGGCGGTCACGGTGCTGGGGACGGAAGGTGCGAGTGTGGTGGCGCGTGCGGAGATCGAACAAGCGGACAGCACCATCTGAGAAGCCACAAGCTAGATGATAGTCGGAGAGAGCAAGGCAACGGCAAATGAGAGCGTCAGGATCATTAGGGTCATCAACATCTGCTGGATCAAAATGAAGATTAAAATGAGATGATGTGCGGGTACGGAAATTCCTCGCCGTCCGGTGACGGTAAATGTACTCGTCACGCCAGGTGTCGTGTAAGAGATGGGTACGACCCCAGATACGGCGAGTGAGGCGACGCCACAGCATATCTGAACGTGATACGGCTCGCCACGTAGAACAGACCTAAAAAAAGAAAAACACGTAGACATTAAGCAAACGATCGCCATGCATGCACGAACCCTCATAAATACAAAGTGAACATGCATATACAATGATATAGAACAAACTAATGGTTCTTTTTACTGTTATTTAATGCAAAAACAATAATTATATTTTACATTGAAATTCTTATAACTTGAGCACTTTTAAATTTTTATATCGAATTAAGATTCTCTTTCTATTTTTTTTTATCAATTTTTATGGGTATCTTTACACTTTTCTATATGAAATTAAGAAATTAATCTTGTTTTTGAATTATCCGAGCGTGTGATCTTACCATATGAACTGTTGTATGATACTACAGACTTAGATCATGTCATCTGATTTGTGAACAGGAAATAAAATAACGGATGTTCATGTGAATGTTTAGTAAAAGAAAGGAGACAAGGTTTTTAGGTTAATTAAATAAAAATTGTGAAAGTACTTCAACATGGCAAGCAGGGTCGAGAGAGAGAGGGAGAAGGGTTTTTGGTTCAGATGTCAGAATCTGAGAAGAAGTCAGAATTCTAAATAAAGAAAAGAAAAGAAGGGAAAGAGCGAATGAGGTTGTCTTGTAGCAAAGACAAAGACATGGAAGCAAGTGGGTACAGAAAAAGGAAAATATGATAAAACGCATCGCTTCTACATATCCTACTATCAGGGAGACTATGACAACTCCCTTCTTTATTGTTACTACAAGAAGATTTTGTTATTATTCAATCCAAAATAGCCACAAGATAAGTACACAAAGTACAATGCGACATCTACACACAATCTTTCCAACACAGAGATAAAACAAACAAGCAAGAAAAGACAAGTTTTTATTTAAAAAAAAAAATAGTAGGTGAAGAAGAAGACCAGAAGACGCCAAAGACTGATTAGCTGTTGTCCAACCAAATTTATATTTTAAATTAAAGAAAAATACAAAAATGTATAAAAACATAGGATTACAAGTTGAGGAGAAGCGTGCTTTCCCACAATATTTCTCTTTCTCTCTCTTTCATTTCCAAGAAAGGGTTGCCCAAAGGCCTGTCTCGTTAAAAGAAGCGAATCTATATATCTTCCCCTAGCTTACCTTTTTCTGCTATTTCTTTGACTCACTTCTCAACTTCTACTACTTCCTCTACATACCTAAAGTATGCACAGTGCTGTATAATTTTTATTTTTTTAAAAAAAAGTATAATAATGTGAAGAAAGAACCTCGAGAGTCATACAAAGAAATAAAAGAAAAAAACAAAAAAGAAGTCACCAACTGACTCTACTCTGGAGCTGATGCAGCGAGAACAACTTATTTATTTATCTCTGAAATGACAAGGAGACGTCAGTTTATAAAACAAGCATTGGGCTCCATGTGCTTTTTGGCATTGCACATGCTGGCTTTTGACCACACAACAATCAATTTTGCAACTTCTCTTATTTTTAAAAGCCTAATGGGGAGGGAGGAACTAATTATTTTTGTTATATATATATATATATTTTTTTTTTTTCTTTTCTTTTCTTTCTAAATAATTGTCTTATTTGTCACATTCTTTTTAACACTTTCCCTTCTTTTTTCTTTTTTTTTTAATTGTTATAAAATTTTCTTTTCTAGTATCAGTTACTTTTGTTACTTGATATTCTTTTTCACTTTCTCTTTGGCCTCTAATGAAAACAATTATTTGAATATAAAAAAGGGGTATTTTTCATTATTAGAGAAACTAAAGCACTAAACCACAATTTCAAGAAACATATTAACTTAATTAACAGTTTAATTTCATTTTCCATTTAAAGAAAAAAGAAAAGATATTACAATATTGTAGAATATTCTAAATATGGGAAAAAATATGAATAACATAGTAGTTTAGAAATGTTAATATGAGAAAAAGACAAATATATTAAGAGAGAGAGAGAGAGAGAGAGAGAGAGGTAAGAATAAGACATAAAAGAAGAAGATCTTGCTTTGCTAGCTTAGACACTTTCCTTAAATCATGCTATATAATATAAACTCGAACACAGGCAACTTAAAAGTGAGCTTAAAATTTCTTATCCACATTTTAAGTTTAGAAAAGTACAAATAGATGGATTTTGTAAAGAGCTAAGAAAGTTCAGTCAAAAAGGGAAGGGAGGGATTCTAGACCTTAAAAAGGCTCATGCCAAGAAAGGGAAAGGGAAAGAGAAAGAGAAAGGGAAATGCAACCCCAAAAAAGCCCTTTTCCTCAAGATTTGAAAAGGGGAACAAAAATAGAATCTCTGTAATGGCAAAAGCCAAGGAAATCAAATGTGATTAAAAATTTTGCGAGAAATGATAATTAAAAAAAAAAAAAGAAAGAAAATTTAGTTAGAAATGGACCCATAAAAGAAATAAAGTAGTTTCAGTTTCATTTTTCATACCTCCTTGGATACTCATATACATCCAAACCCATTACAATGTCAGCATTTCTTCAGTTTCCAAAACTTTGTATTAATTGAAATGAAAATCAGCAAAAGAATCTAAAATCATAATATCAAAATTGGATTTTGTAAAATTACAGCTCCTTGCAGGGCCCCAACACACCACTTTGACTAGACCAAGATTTTGTCTATTCTTGGAGCAATAGATGCATGCATATAAATTACGAAAATAAAATAACAAAATAAAATATTTCTATTGGCTATCTCTCTCTTTAACTGACTGTCAAGATCATTTTTGTTAATTGTTAAAATAAACCCATTAATCTTTATATATTTTATAAAGAAAGTGAATAATATAGTGAGTATATGTATATATAAAAAGAACTAAAAGGATCAAGAAACAACAGGCACCTGAAAAACATTAGCGAGGGCCTGAGCTGCGGCGAGACGGCCAAGAATGCGAGAAGCATCAATGGCCACCTGAGCAGCAAGGGCTTCTACAAATGGCTCAGGCCAAACCTCGTTAATGGCACGTGGACGAGTCCTTGATGGCCCTTCATATTCACCTGCTCTGCTGCTTCCTGCACCATAATGACGACCGCTGCCATTTCCATTGCCATCTTCAGATGAGGAAGAAGAAGACATTTAAAAATTAATCAATCTAAGAATATATAACGAGGGAAAGAAAGAAAAAAGATATGGGCTGCAAAGAAACAAGGACAAAAAGGTGTAGATAAAGACGCAGGATGAGGGTCCCAAAAGAGGGTGTTTGATATATATAGTATTATATGTTTTTTTTTCTTTCTTGAAAGTGCCATTACAATATTATAATTATAATATGTTTTTTTATTGTTTATAATAAAATAAAATAGTAAGCTATTTTTCTAAAGGACTAGTTGAATAGTACGTAATACGTATATATACATTGGCGTTAAGTTAACATTGATTAATTTTTATAAAAGAATTTCATTTTATAATATCCGTGATGTTTGAAATTTCATATCTTTTAAAAAAATTATTAAATTTATTTAAATTATAATAAATTATTCAGTAAATTAATTATATTGTTATTAATTTAATATTAATTTTTAATGAAATTATGAAAATTGAAGTGATAATTATTGTTCATACAGGATAAATATAGAAAAAAAGATTTATTACTCCTTAAAATCACAAATGTGACAAGTATTTTGAAACAAACTATTTTATCGAATATGACAAGTATTATGAAACAGAGATAATAAATATTTTATAATATTTAATAATTTCATTTCAGTAATAAATTTACAAATTATTCTAAACGAATTTCAAGACATTTATAACTAAGAGAAAAATACTTATAAGAGGAATAGCTATGAACACCGAAAGAATATTAATTTTACATTCAAAATAAAACTTATTTATAGTAAAATAACATTCTTCATTAAATTATATGCAATTAATAAATTCTCTTTCTTGATAATTTTAAAAAGACTCTCCTCCACGTTGAGATAATAGATTATAAATCCTCTTTCCAATCCGTTTTGTTTGCATAGTTTGATAAAACACGCATATTTAGAATTTAGTCAATAAAAGTTATTTTTTCCTTTTTACTCTTAACTCATTAAAATATTAAAAAAAATTTCGTTCAATGAACAATAATAAATGTTATTATGAAAAAAATAATTATTTATATATCTAAATTTAAAAACCTTGTAAACATTTTAGGCATCCAAAAAATAAATAACAAATAAAAAAAATGAGATGGAGAGAATAATATTTTTTACAATGCACTCAATAATATTAAAGTTCTAACTAATCAATAAGAAACAAGAACTCATCCTTACCAACTAAATTAAATATGTCGAAATATAGTTATTTAATTAATGTATGTGTATATATATTATATGTATGTTTGTATGGAAATAATATATGGCAAAATATATAAATTTATCTATGTACTCTATAAAAAAATTGTGGCACTTTAAATTTAGTGAGAGAACTATTATGCTTGTGAAATTATATATTTTGATAACATTAATTATATCCCTTTTCATACTACTGATAACATTTTTTTTATATTCTAAAAATTGTACTAACCACACATTAAGTAAATATTTTACAGATTATTTTTAAACTTTTTAAATATTTAATAAGTATTTAATCAATCAAATTTTATCGTTCAAATTTTTAATAATATAATATTTACAAGTCAAAATATTTAATGATAGAATTTTATAAATTAAAATATACGATAACATATGCATAATTATTGTGTATTGTATGGTACTGGGGGGATGGGGTTTTTTGGGTTTTGGGAAAGGTTTCCAACTCTGCAAAGACGGCGGTGGATAAGGTTCGGTATGTTTAGGTTTTATGGAAGGGAGTGAGAGAGAGGCATTGTATTAACTATGGTGTTTACAGGTGTTTTATTACAGGTGCATGTTATAATTTCTTTGGACCAACCTATATTATCTAATTATATTTTTAACGAGTGTGGTTCATAGTTGAAATTATGGTCAGATAGAATTGTTAGAATACATGTACATGTTGGGGTTTTGTCTAAACCTGCCTTCACTGCAAGCTCACTGGAACCCCTAGACTTTTTACAGGTCAAATGGTTTAATGTTCCAAATTTCAGTTGCCCATGTTAAAAAGGATTTTGTCTTCTTTTTTTATTTTTACTTATTGAAAAGTGAAAACAGAACAAGATTTTGTCTACATTTTTAGTTTTTATGGAAAAAAAATCACTGAGCACGTAAATTCACTCGTCAGTTTTATTGCATAATTTTACAGTACTTTCAATTCTCACGGTGACTCGTTAAATCTTCAAGTTATAATATTATATCTATTAAAAATTTTAACTTAAAAATTATTTTATCTAATATTTTAATTTATAAAATTAGATGAATTAAATATATATTAAATAATTAAAAAAATATAAAAATTATTACTTAAAAAAATTATGCTAATTACGTATCAAATTAATATTTTACATACATACAATAAAAAGTTTCAAAAAAAATTTATTGATATTATTAAAATTTATAAATTGAAGGGCACATAGATTATTCATAAATTTTAGAGTTTGATAGAATTAAAATTACAAAGTTCATAAATAAATTTATCTATTTAACCATTAAAAATTTAACGATTAAACAAGATTCATATTTCATTAGAATCTAGGCAACTAAAAATTATTTCAATGAGTTGTTAAAAATAATTTCTAACATTTTAATTTAAATGCTATCTCCGTTCTATTTCAAGTCTCACTTTATAAAATTTTTTTTATTCCACTTTATTTGTCATTCCAAAAAAAAAAAAAAAGAAAGAATAACAAAATAATTGTTATTTTAATATTTAAAAAATATCTTAAAATATACTTAAATTGTATAAAGATATCACTAATTTAAAGCATTTTACCACTGATGATTTAAAATTTCCATTGAAATGCATAAACTTCATATCTTTAAGTATTAGGTTTGACCCTTCAAAAAAATTTTTTTTTCCCATTCCTCATTATATACCATGAATATTATATATTCTGCACTATTAATAGGAATACATATTACATGACTCTTCAATTCTTAACAACAAGCTAATAGCTATAAAAATAATTTCCTTATTTCACTTCATATATCATTTGAGAAGGTGAAGGATACATTAATTATTTTTTTATAATTTTATTTTTATCTCTTGGTATTTCTGTAACAATTATTTAAAAAGCTATTATTGATATAATTTAATCAAATATAATTACTTTTTGAGAAAAATATTCTTAGGGTTTGCAAAATATAATCAGTCCGTCCCTAACTTTTTAAAATACACTAAAACGTATCTATAGTTTACTTTCATCAGACTATAAGGTCCTTCCGTCTAATTTTTACATTTTCTCTGTTAAGTATCTTATGAAATGACAAAAATATAGCCTTTTTATTTTTAAAAACACAAAGACATACTAGTTGTATTTTTCCAACCATAGAGATTGTAGTGTAATTTTTTTGATATAATATTTTAGTATCTCTCCCTTGAACTCTGTGTTTTCTTATTGACGTAACAGAAAAGATGCAAAAATTGAACAGAATGACCTAGTAGTGTAACGGAAGAAAAATATAAGAAAGATTTGTGTATTTTAAAAAAGATATGGACAGATTAATTGTATTTTGCAAGTCACAGAGATCGTACTGTATTTTTCCCTTATTTTTTTATAATTGAAGTTTTTAATAATTTTTAAATGAGAAAATTACAGAACGATCCCTGTAATTTGCGAAATACAACTAGGTCATCTATGTCTTTTAGGAAATAGACTAAAATATTCTTATAGTTTACTTCCATCATACTATAAGGTTCTTTCATCCAATTTTTACATTTTTTCCATTAATTACCTTATAAAATGATGAAAATACCCATTTTATTTTTAAAAATACAAGAAGAGACTAATTGCATTTTTCAAATCATAGTAACTGTATTATGATTTTCTGTTATAATATTTTACTTTCTCTGCTTTAAAATCTATGTTTTCTTATTGACTTAATAGAAAAGATCAAAAAATTAGACAGAATGACCGTATAGTGTAACAGAAAAAAAAATATAAGAACAAATTAATATATTAAAAAAAAAAGAACGGACTAGTTATATTTTGCAAATCAAAAGGATTGTACTATAATTTTCCCTCTTTAAATTTATATACCTTAAACTAGACATGACCTTTGTTTGGTTTCATAATGGAACCGAATCATACTTGAATTGGTCAAATTGGCACTGATGTGGTCTATAGTTCTTGGTTCCAAACTATAACCGAAACGGCTTAATTAAAGTTTGGTTCTAATTTTTCATTTTTTAAAACCATGAAAAACATATTTTTAATATTTTATTATTAATTTTTGAAACCAATTTTAAGAATTTTTATTAAATTGATTTAATTTTTTCCAATATTAATATTTATTATTATTATCATTATTTATTCAAGCTATAAATCTAAAAAGGAATTTTAAAAAGTTGGAAATAAATTATCTAATTTCGGTTTCAAATCGAAACCGACAATTTTAAAACCGACAATTGAGATGGAATAAAGAAATAACCACCATACATAATATGAAGTGTATTTGGTTTGAGAAAATAGCAAGACATACATAATTAAAAAAAGAAAAGGGGAAAAAGAAAGAAAAAAGGTTGTAACTTATTGGCATATATATGTTTGTATTTAAAGAAAAACTTTTTGATAGTCTAATGGAAAAAGATAATTGATTTTGACTTTAGCGGACAAAGAGAGAGTTTACAAGAACAAAATCAAGCGTGAAGCTGATGTCCCCCAACTCACCCACTCCACATCATTCCTGATCATTATTTTCTTCTACTTAACCATGGTTTGTATTAAGATTTTGATTTCTTTCTCAATTTTATTTCTTTTTCACTAATTCTTGTTTTATTTAATTTCTCCAATAATGTAAATTCTAGATTTTTTGAAGTAATTCTGAATTTCATGGCCTTATAATAAGGTTTGCTATGTACAGTTTGTCTAAAGTTGTAGTTTACTCCGGCTTGTTCAACTCCGTTGATACAGTATATTTTTTTTTAAAAAATAAAAATAATACTGCACCGATTTATATCAATGTTCATATCTAATTTTACTATTGTATTTATCAATAAACAACAACTTTTAGGACAGTATTTAGCAATTTAACTATAGTAAAAAATACCAACTCTGTTGATTATAATGTTTTGGTTGGTAATGTAATATTTATAGAACCATTTAGAAGTGGGGGAAATATTTCATGAAACAATATTTCCATTAACATTTAATGAATTTTGCTTTAAAAAATTATATAAATAATTGATAACTAATAGTTAATATTTAACAACTAATAAAACAATTGACTGTAATTACAACCGCTAAAAACTATTAAAACAGTTAACATTGCTGAACATGACCATAACGTAGTTTTACTATTTTCTATATAATGACTAATATATACTTTGATTTATTTGTTCAATTTCTCTATGAGAAGACCAGTGGATAATTATTTTTATCTATTTTTTTAGATATAATAAATTAATTGCAAATCATATTTAAATAAAAAATTTTATTTTTTTATTAATTTAATTAAAAGGCTCAATAGATCGAAATAACATAAAAAACTACATAATAAAAGGTAACATTCTTATCAAATTAACGAAAGTTATTATTGTTAAGAGGACTCGAACTCACTCTTCGTATCAGTAAAAAGGTTAACATGATCAAATTTGGTGGGCATGAAATTAGAATTTTGTGTATAAAGTATTTTATTTAGTGCATCCAACAAATAAAAGATTAAGATAATGATGATAATTTATTAAGAAAATTATAAATTATTTAAAATTTGGATAAATATGTGACTACCAATGTTTGGCAACTAAAGTAATCTGCAAAAAGAGTTCCTGTCTCTACGTATGATTTCATTTTAACATAAAAAGACTAATTACGCGTGGACCAAATCAAACGATCTTTATTCTTCAACCAACTACCTCTATCCGAATTGAAATTCCACAATTGATTTCACGTCAACAGTAGTCAAGGTCAAATATGATTATAATTTACGTAAATGCATTAAAAAATAATTTGATTGAAAAATAAATTGTATTAAAAAAGAAAAGTAGTAAAGTTGTAAAATTTCCACCCTCCAACTACCTCCTTGGCCCAATGAAATCTTAGCTAAGATCTCTCCAACTAACTTTTAAATATTTTATATATTAATTAATGTAAAAATCTAAAAAGCAATGTACCATTAAATTATTATTAATTAAATAATAATTGAACTAAAACATTATAAACCCAACCGAATCAATTTGATTTTTAGTTTTTGACTTTATTTTTTTTTTTAAATTTGATTTTCATGATCCTACATATTTTTTTTTTCTTATATATACTAAAAATAATGTGAAGGAGAAAAGTTTAATCAAATTGAACTAACCGGTTTAATTTATTTCATCGAATTTTGATCAACTTTGTTCACGAGTAGAATCAACTTGAAAAATCAAAACCCTTGTTTGAAAAAGAAAAAATGAAAAATAATAAGGAATTATCGACTTTCTTTCCATAACTATTTTCCACTCTTATATTTGAATATGATGTTATTTTTCTTCATTTGGAAACGGTAAAATTTTAGAGAAAAGAAAATATTATTATTAAAAATTAACAATTATATCATCAATTAAATAATATGAGATTTACGAAATTGTTAAAATTTATTAATTAATTTTGGATGTTTGAATAATTTAATAAAAATGAGAAAATTTTGACTTTTTTTCATAATTGAAATGAAAAATAAGTGAAATATTACTTTATTAAATATTTTCCTCTAATTTCTCAAAATTTTGTTTCAGGTCCCAAACAAGGGAAAATATTCTTGTCTACTCTCATCCAAGCAAAGGATAAGAGTCACCATTTTTCCTATGAACATGTCAAGCTACATAATGATATCTAAAGCAAAATTAATTAGATATCTCAAGTTTGATTCTTGCTAAAGATAAAATATTAATTACACATGTTAATCCTAATCATGTATCCCTAGATTTGCCTCATTCTTTCTTAGTAAAAAATCATTTGGTTTGATGGTAGAATGTTCTAATTTTATTTTTTTCTTTCACAATGATAGCCATTGTTGCGAAAACACTGTGATGATCTTCTTCTTTTCTTTCCTTTTTTTTCTCCCCTCCTTCGAAACAAACCAGCAAAAATTCCTCACAGAAGAGGGATTGGTTTAGTAATGTCTGTTGACCTAGAATAAGGGTTTCTTTATGACCGGAATTGATTGGGGAAGACGATGATGTGTTAATTAATAGCATTGAATGGTTGTAATGCAGCAGAGAAAAAACCTGTGGGCAGTGGGTTTGGAAGAAAAAGTACAGTAATGCATCTCCTTTTTAGTGGGTACTGTCAGGCTAGTCTAGTTTCCTAAAATCTGCCAGAATCTATTTACGATACTGAACCTATAAACACATATAGCTATAGGCTTTGTTTGTTAGATTCTTTAAATCCACGCAATGGATCTTTTGAAAAGGATATCAATGTGGTGGGGCTCACCTACCATTACTATTTCTTCATCATCTACATCACTACATGTACCAGAACAACCACAGTACTTCTCCTTCGTTGTTCTTTTTTTTTTTTATTATTGTTACTATTTTTTCTTGTTTTGTTTTTTTTTCCAGATGTATTTTAATTAATTTTGCCTTGTTGAATTAGTTTAAGGCTTGCTTGAAGTTAACGAATGAAGCTCGAACTGTCTGTTTTTTGAAGTTAATGAATTGAGCTCCTACTCTGTCTGTTTATTAAATGAACTCGATAGCCTAGCTTGAGCCAAACTTAATAAGTTTATTAAACAAGTTTTCAAATGAGCTTTTATTAAACCAAGCCGAGTTGCAGCTCTCAGCTCTCAGCTCATTTACCGTCTTAATATAGAAATACATAACTCTTAGAATAGACCGTAAATGCTTAACTTGAAAAAACTCGTTTGAATTCGTTATATAAACTTAATAAGTTAAACTCAAACCTATATTTATCGAACACGTTTAATAAAGGAACAGTGTTCGAGCTCGATTCATTAACTTTGTAGCTAGCTTGTAAACAAGTTGTAAACGAGTTATTTATTTTTATGAAATTGGGACTAATGTGCTCCCAACTGGTTTTAGGTGCGTCTCGAAACCACCATTATGGTCGGATTCCAGACTAATTTTTACTGGTCAGTTCTAGTTCGAAACGGTTTGATGGCACCTCTAGTCCTGGGAGTGGCAACTTTAAGCTACACAGAGAAGGTGTTAGGCCATTGGTTTAGATAGATATCAATCTTAATGCATAAATGTCCATTGTTCAGATTGATTCGGTTTGAAAACTTATCCAAATTAAATCTTAAACACAATTTATAAAAAGTTAAAAATTGAACCATACCATCAAAGGTGCTCAAGTTGATCAAACCTATAAATGCGGTTTGATCAAACCATACAGACTTGGTCAGAGCTAATAATCCAGTGATCATTATGTCTTGGGGTATAGGAGGTCAGGAATAAAGTAAGTGTGATACTCCTGCTGTATGAACAATATTTAGAATTAACCTTTGTTCAGAAATGAACTCTCTTTCTTGTATGCAGGAAATACAAAGGCAACATAGACTTACAACATGGTTTTGTGCAGTACATTAGAATTTACTATGTTCCCCAAATTTGGGATTTTGAGTTTCAGCTCAGGTCTGCCATTGGTGCATTTGGTCACATCCACAAATAAATCCAGAATTTAACCATTGTTGATATTAACTATTTTGCTTGCTTTTATACAATAGAAAAATACTCGATGATGACAACTTACATCTTAATTTGAATCCTTAAGTCGTTTAAAATGCTCTCTGCAGCTTCTAAACCAATCCGTGTGAGCTCTTAGCTATTCATGAATATCGCTGCTAAGATCTCCCCATCGAACATTGTGTTTTGCTGCAAGATAATATGCTCCAACCGGACCTCTGCTACCATAGGGGTAAAGCTCTGGAATAATTTTCTTTTCCTCGAGCTCCTTTAACAACGGAGTGAAAAGTGCCCATGCAGCATCAAGCTCGTCACTTCTGATGAACAACCTTCGCTCTCCTTCTATTGCATCTAAAAGCAGCCTCTCATATGCATCTGGTATTTCTCTTGTATACCTTCATATTCAATCACAAGTGTCAATTACCTTGAGGAAAAAAGATGCAAGTCATAAGACTATCAGAGGAAAAAAAAAAAAAAAAAGCTGAAAATGGAACTCTTTTTTACGACTCTCATTAGGACAATAATGTTGCCTTTACAGTTAAAAATTACCTCAAATTTGCCTGAAAACTATTTAAGGATGATGGGCCTTGGTGCAATGGTATTATGGGAAGATAGCTCCATTGTGATTAGAGGTTCAAAAACTACTATAGAAAAAAAGCCGAAAAAAGCAACTCCCTTTTGTTTCTCATTAGGACATAATGCTGCTTTACAGTAAAACGTCATCTCAAAATTAGCAAAAAAAACTATAGAAGGATGGGACTTGTGCAATGGTATTATGGTAAGATAGCTCCATTGAGATTAGAGGTTCAAACCCCAAGGGGAAGGTTGTATACATCTAAGCTTCCCCCAATGCCACAATGATAGAATCTTAAATGAAGCTTAGATATGCCTATTTCAAGCGTCAAGTAATTCATATCACAAATTTAGGTTGGTAAATAATTAGAGTATTGACATAATCTCTGCAGATCATCTCTATGTAAATATCGTACCTTGCTCGGTATAGCAAATTTAGGTCACTGCGATCTAATCTCATTCCAAGACCAGGAACTTTGTTGTTAATCTTCAGATATATAGCTTCATCAGGTTGTACACGGAGTACAAGCTCATTTGTGGCCTTATCTAAATCGGTTCCAAAATTCCGCTTGTACAAGTTACCCGGGACATGTCTGAACTGCACTCTGATCTCTGCTCTGGATTTCCATCAGAACATCTCTAGGTCATGAGATCACTTATATCCCATCATGTGATGACAGTAATGAAGAAGGCATGATCCTAGTTAGAATTTCTACCTACCGCTTAGTGTGAAGAGCTTTGCCTGCTTTCATAAGAAAAGGAACTCCATCCCATCTGGCATTATTAATGAAAAGAGCTGCAGCTGCAAATGTTGGTGTAAGACTATCCTTTGGCACAGTTGGATCATCTGTATAAGCAGGGTATGATTTACCACCCTTGCTGTGACCCTTATATTGGCCAACAATCACATCTTCAAGTTGGAGTGGTTTCGTTGACCTCAAAACCTTAACCTGAATCAACCAACCTCATCAAGTCATCATATTAATGATCAATTCATAATAATTGCAAGGTGAAAAAAAAAAACTCTTGATTCTAAATACCTTTTCATTTCTAATGTCCTCAGCATCCAAGCTAACGGGGGTCTCCATCGCAAACAATGCTAGTATTTGTAGCAGATGGTTTTGCATTATATCTCGTATAATTCCATAGTTATCAAAGTATCTGCCCAAATGAATGAACAAACAAACTTCAAGAATTCCATACCTAAGGAAACAGTCTTATTTTAACAATGTTATATCACCTTGTAACGTAGGTCACTCACCCTCCACGTCCCTCTGTACCAAAATCTTCAGAAAAGATCAGTTGCACATTGCGGATATAGTTTCTTGACCATAAAGGCTCAAAAACAAGATTTGAGAAACGAAGTACTGATAGATTCTCAACAAGCTCCTTGCCTAGGTAATGATCAATCCTAAAAAAATTTTAACATAAATAGAATTGTCCCTCCAATTATTATGAATATATTCTAATGAATGGCAACTCAGCAAAATGAACCTGAATATTTGATCTTCAGCCAGATACTGCTTCAAAGATCTGGTTAACTCCCCAGATGACTCTGAGTCACGACCAAATGGCTTCTCAACAATTACCCTAGTCCACCCATTCACTGAAGAAGCTCTAAGGCTAGCACATCTCACCACATCCACAAATATGTTTGGAGGGATTGATAAGTAAAACAGTCTATTTGACAATTTTCCAGCCTAAAAAGGAGCATTTCGTTTAATAATCAGTTTGCTTCTTTATTGAGGCATTGCCATCAAATGAGAAAATGCTCATCTTTTGTGTCCTAAATCATGGATTTGGAGTCTCCTGTTAGTGCAAACATGATCTATTGCATAATCTCAACTATTAAAATTCAAGATGAACAATTGAGAATTCTTTTCAAACAATTTTATATTTCAGAAAATTAGTAGTTATTCATTAGATGATATACCTTAACAATTCATTTCGAAATTTGAGTACCCAGTGAAGATAGAATCAGCATAATAACTCATGTTTACACAAATGTAACTCATTTCATGATAAATATATAATGAAATAGCTGATGCAGGGCAATGGCATGTGTTCATCACATGACCTGAG